>NC_041391.1:305073692-305136542 GCF_002162155.2 Triticum dicoccoides
GCAGAGCAAGTTGTTCCTTAGAGGTAGTCTCTCTGCTGGGGAGTTGCCGCAAGGCCTGCCCCCGGCAGAGGACCCGTGGTCGTCGGGGGAACCGCTGGCGTCCCCTTTTCGCCATTGGCGTCGTCCTTGGTTTCCGGTCACCGTCAATGGTGGTCAAGGGAGGCGCAAGGCAGGGCCCTCATTTGGTGATATGAAGCAAGGTCGGTACCTGTGAAGCTCGCCGCCCGTGACACTCTCACGTAATAATGAGTTGGGGTTGTACACGCCCCGGAGACTCCCGAGAGCCGCCCTCAGGCCTCGGGGGCTCCCTCCCACGCCCAGTGGAAACACTTAGCTCCGCGCTGGTGAGAAGACGTCGAAGACTAGACTAGGTGCCGGACGCGGCCTTTTGCTTTTGCTTCCTTTTATGTGGTCGAGCTTTCTCGTTTCCGATTTAAGTTGAAGTTGAATTTGTGTTTGCGTAAGCGGGGAGGGGTGTCTTGTCTTGTTCGCGTGATTTCTCGTTTCCCGTTTCCTGCCCAAGTTAGAATTCGCACTAGCTGCCTCCCCCTCGCGAGCCCCTCGTGGGCGGGGCTGGGCTCAGCACACGCACGCATGCCGTCCTGCGGCCGGCACTCGCTCTCGTAAGGCTCTCGCTACATGGTCAAACAGGTCTCCTGAGGGACCCTCGGAGAGTCACCACAATCCTACTTGAGGCTCACCCAGGATAAAGGTAAAATCACAACAACCAACTCATCACAGAGCCCGTAACGCCATATGGGCGCCCATTCGGCGCCGTCCTTAACAACGCGTGGGCAACAATCCTTTTTACATGAGGGGCTTCCCCTCCCAAAATGCTCTTACAACCTTCAGGGCCATGCCCGAGCTTTGTCCGTGCAGGATAAACAGCAGGGGGCGCAGGATCAATCAGACATGTCGCTCACCACACCCTCTTGGTCGTCTCCGGGAGCATCGTTGGCACCACTATCGCTGTCGCTGGCTTCACCATCACCATCGTCGGTGCCGTCTTCGCCGCTGTTCACCACGTCACCTTCATCAATAGCAACTACCACCCCGTCATCATCAGAGGTGAAGGCTCGGACAAGTGCATCCACATTGTCCTCCACCCAACGCGCAAGGTTGCCTCGGATGGCCTCGGGCACCGAGGCGATGGCGGCGTCAAAGTCAAATTGGGGGTCGATGTTCTGAAGATGGCTGAAGACGCGGGAGGATGCGCACGCGAGCAGGCCGCGACTGCTCCCCTCGGCAAGCTGACGAGCCCTCTCAAAGCGATTCTCCAGATGCGTCACCACATCAGTGAAGAACTGGAGATTACCAGCGTAGTTGGTCACATGGGGTTGCTCAGCAGTCGCGTCGCAGATATTGCCCAGGGCCGTGTTGGCCTTTTCCTGAGCGTTCAGAGCATGGGGCCATGCATGTGCTCCGGGGCGTCTGCCACTGGCGAATCTCATCTTTTTTCCTCCGCGCGACAGACTCGGCGTCGTCGATCCTCCGTTGGAGAAGCAGCTCGGCGTGGTAGGAGGCCAACTCATTCTGCACCGTGACCAGGGCGGCTGCGGTGGCCTTAGCATGCTACGTCACTTCAGTTAGCTTGGTCCTAAGAGCGACAGTCCTGCCCGCAGCCTCGGCCTTGATCAGCTCCAACCTCTCGTCATACTCGCGCTCAAGACCCGCGCGAACTTCCGCCACGCGGCGGTCGTTCTCTTCTTGGATTCGGACCTCCTGCGCGCCAACATCGTCCTCTGCCTGGGTAACCTGGCGCTCCCTCGTCTCCAACCGTTCAAGATCGAGGTTGCACTCGGCAGCTTCCAGCGTCAGCACTTTCTCGCACCTCCGAAGCTCCTCCTCTTCGACGGGCATCCCCTTTAGCGATGCAAGGGCAGCTTGGCGCAGCTCCACTTGCTGCTCCAGCGAATTGCACCAGGCTTGGTGTCACGCCCAATATGCGACCCTATCCTAAAGGAACTCGAAGGTCCCACTAAGGATAGAAGCACATATTGGAGATGCTTTTGCAAGGTGGATATCATAACATTGTACCATTACATAATAGTTGGGGATACATACAAGAGGCATAGAATGCCACACGAATACAACATCATCATACATAAGAGCAACATCCGACTACGGAAGAAACACAAACAGAAACTCAAACGACATCCACCCTGCTAGCCCAGGCTGCCGACTAGGAACCTATCCCCTGAACGACGAAGCAGAAGAAGAACTCAAAACAAGCAAGCATAGCTCTCGCGTCAAGATCATCACGTAACTTGTACCTGCAACTATGGTTGTAGTAATCTGTGAGCCACGAGGACTCAGAAATCCCATTACCATGGGTATCAAGACTAGCAAAGCTTAATGGCTAAGGATGGGGTAAAGTGGTGAGGTTGCAGCAGCGACTAAGCACGATATGGTGGCTAACATACGTAAATGAGAGCGGGAAGAGAAACAAAAGAACAGTCGTGAAGCTAGCAATGATCAAGAAGTGATCCTTAACTCCTACTTACGTCAAACATAACTCAAAACCGTGTTCACTTCCCGGACTCCGCTGAAAATAGACCATCACGGCTACACACGCGGTTGATGCGTTTTAATTCGAATCAGGTGTCATGTTATCTACAACCGGATATTAACAAATTCCCATCTGCCAGATAACCGCGGGCATGGCTCTCGAAAGTTTATACCCTGCAGGGGTGTCCCAACTTAGCCCATCACAAGCTCTCACGGTCAATGAAGGATATTCCTTCTCCCAGGAAGACCCGATCAGTCTCGGAATCCGTGTTACAAGACATTTCGACAATGGTAAAACAAGACCAGCAAAGCCGCCCGATGCGCCGACAATCCCGATAGGAGCTGCACATATCTCGTTCTCAGGGCAACACCGGATGAGACATCCTACGAGTAAAACCAGACCTCGAGTTTCCCCGAGGGGGCCCGGCAGTCTACTCGGTTCAGACCAGCACTTAGAGAAGCACTGGCCCCTGGGGGGGCTAAAATAAAGATGACGCTCGAGAGAGCGACTCCCAAGGGAAAAGTATGTGGTGGTGAGGCAAATGGTAAAACCAAGGTTGGGCCTTGCTGGAGGAGTTTTATTCAAAGCGAACTATCAAGGGGGTCCCATAAATCACCCAACCGCGTTAGGGACGCAAAATCCGGGAACATAATACCGATATGACAGAAACTAGGGCGGCAAGAGTGGAACAAAACACCAGGCATAAGGCCGAGCCTTCCACCCTTTACCAAGTATATAGATGCATTAATTAAATATAAGAGATATTGTGATATCCCAACATAATCCTGTCCACCATGGAGAAATCTTCAACTTCACCTGCAACTAACAACGCTATAAGAGGGGCTGAGCAAAAGCGGTAACATAGCCAAGCAAAGGTTTGCTAGGACGGGTGAAAAAGGTTAGAGGCTGACATGGCAATTTGGGAAGGCTTGAAGAACAAATGATAGGAAGTGCAAGAAAGCGATAGAACGAAGCAACTAGCATAGCAATGATAGTAGTGAGATCCAGGGTAGCGGTCATCTTGCCTAAAATCCCACAAGGAAGAAGAACGAGTCCATGAAGAAGATGAAGCCACGAAGACGAACCAAGCGTAGACGAATGAATCCTCACGATCGCAACGAAACAGGAACTATCGAGAAGAAGCACACAACATGGTAAATACACCACACATAGACAAGGCATGCACAACCAAGTATGATGCATGACAAGGCTACATGAAGCTACTCATGGCACGAGATGATGCATACAAGGGCAACACATCAAAGCAGGGTTAAATGAGGCTGGAAACAACATATAACAATTCCGGTAAGTCCTCACATGCAAATTTAGAAATTGGTCCAGAACTGAATAAACCTTATGTTCAAGTTGTTAAACAGCAAGTTAAAATGCACCAAGATGATCTACACGAGATTCTAGTCAAGTTACATATAAAGTTCATTTAATTCGGAGCTACGGCCTAAAAGATGAGCAAAACAAGTTAAACATGGCATTGATGCAAAATGCATCCAAACATCAAGCAAACACTCTCAAAACAAGGATTCAACAAGGTAATATGAAACTTCATGCAAAATCAAGCAAGTTTCATATAGAGCACACTCAAAACGGAGCAACGGTTCAACACATGCACACTATACAAGTTTAAAGGACAAGCTGTCCAAAACAGCAACTAGGCATCTAGCAAGCATCAAAACAATATGCTACAACATCTTAAAGTGAAAACAAAGGGCATGGGCATGAAGTACAGGTAAAGCATGACAAAACATGAACATTGAGCTATCTCCAGAAATCACTAGAACATGCTCAGAAGGACATGGCAAGATTGCAAATAATAACAGTTTCAGGCTTATCAGAAACAACATCAGGTTGCAATGTTTAGAGCTATCCAAGAACAAGTTACAGGAGCTTAACATGGCAAACAAAGGCCTGGCATGCTAATACTAAAGACAAATAACAAAACTCCCTTACTTAACTAATTCCAAAGATCAACAGAAAATATGGTAGCATCCTTACAAACATGGCAAATGATATGAGAGATTCAGACATGGCAGGAACATCGATAAGTAGGCATGTTGGTGAGCTTGTACCACTCACCACAAAGCAATACATGGCATGACAAGGTCACCAACAGTAAGAATACATGTTTATTAAGCTAAGCATGGCAATATAAAGTTCATAGGGCACATGGATCACTAGCAAAGCACATGGCAAAACTGAACTTAATGTTAACAGGCTGACAACAACATTATTTAGCAAGTTTGGAGCAAGATAACAACAAGTTAAAGCAGGCTATAAATGCAACCAGGGGCATGAATGGATAGAGCATGACATTTGTAACAAAACATCCTTAGTGAACATCTCCAGATTATGCATAGAATGACTTGTAGAAGCAGGTTAAATAGCATCATGATATAGCAGATTCAGACTAGCAAAACAGTAACAGCAAGTAACCTACTTCACGAGCTCGATGCACTCACTACAAGACTCAAACAAATATATGAATTGCACTACTGTGAAGATGGCATGATGTATCTCAAAACTCATGTAGACATCAAGTTCATAAGATGCACACACAAAATGCAATGAAAAAGACAAAACAGCAAGTTCTGCTAACAGACAGCAGACAACATTATATAGCACTCTTGCAACGATGATTAGGGCATCAAGATGAGCTCAAATGAACATGGCACAATGGAACAAAATGTAGAGCACACTCTGTTGAAAATTTTGACATATTACACGCAGTAAACGGAACATTAAGTTATAGCAGGTCGAAGTATGCACCAGAATGCAACTATTTAGGGACGGCCGATTTCAGTAAAAAAAACAAGTCAGCGGGATATAGCAAAAATGTGCACGGGCGAGGAAAGGAGGGCTCGCTCACCATGGGCCCTGGGCCAGGACGAGGGGGAGGAGTCAGATTGGGCCAACTCTGACTGGGCCGACAGCGGGGCCCACGCGTGTCGTCGTCGTCCTCGATCCAGAGGGGATAAGGGAAGCAGGGGCGGCGCTGCCTTCGGGGGGGACGGCGGCTACGCCGGATCGCCGGAAGGAGGTCGAGGCGGCGGGAATGGACGGTCCGGCGAGGGGGGGTTCCCAGATCCGGCCGGAGGCGCAGCAACTTGAAGCTGGCAGCGACGTGCATGGCAGCGGCAGCCTACTGCGAGTGTGAGAGAGCTGGTGAGGGAGAGGGAGACCAGGGAAGGAAAGAGAAGAGGAGGCGCGGGGCAATGGCCTGGACGGAGGTACTCGCCGGCGACGGGGCTCCGGTGGCCGGCGGGTGTAGGGAGGCGGCGGAAGGCGCGAGGAAGCCACGGGGCGGCTCGGGCCCAGATCCTACCCGGGCGGGCCGGCGATGGGCTTCGGCGGCGCGCGGGATGGGCGGCGGCGACGTGGCGGCGCGGGAGTGGCTTAGGCGGCGGGGTTGGCAATGTGGCGGGCGCTGATTGGTCGGAGTGAGGTGGCCGGTGGACGCGTCAGGCGGACGCGGACGTGTCCGGCGGTGCGGGGGATGAAGAAGGCTAGGGTTGGACTGCGAGATTCTCGGGGAGAGCACATATTTATAGCTAGGAGGAGGTAGGAGTGTCCAAATGGAGTGCAGTTTTCGCCCACACGATCGTGATCGAACGACCGAGAGCATGGAGGGGGTTTGGATGGGTTATTGGGCCACTTTGGAGGGTTGTTGGGCTGCACACAAAAGAGGCCTTTACGGGAACCCGGTTAACCGTTGGAGTATCAAACGGACTCCAAATGGCATGAAACTTGACAGGCGGTCTACCGGTGGTGTACCAAGATCGCTTGGCAAATCACGGTCCATTCTGAGAATGTTTAACACCCGTTCACAACAAGAGACAAAAGGGGGACGTCGTGGACATATGAGTGCCGGATTGTAAGACGGACAACGGGGAAAATGCTCGGATGCATGAGACGAACACGTATGCAATGCAATGCACATGATGACATGACAAAATGCAACACGCAAGCAAATGACATGGCAACGACGGTGAATAACTGGATGACACCTGGCGCATCGAATCCGGGGTGTCCTTATGCAACTAGTGCATGCTAGTAGGTGGAACCTGTCTCACGTAAGCGTACGTGTATGGTCGGTCCGGGCCGCTTCATCCCACGATGCCGCCGAAGCAAGATAAGACTAGTAGTGGCAAGAAAATTAACAACATCTACGCCCATGACTGCTTTGTGTTCTACTCGTGCATAGTAACTACGCATAGACCTAGCTCATGATGCCACTGTTGGGGAACGTTGCATAAAATAAAAAATTTCCTACATTCACCAAGATCAATCTATGGAGTCATCTAGAAACGAGAGAGGGGAGTGCATCTACATACCCTTGTAGATCGCGTGCGGAAGCGTTCAAGAGAACGGGGTTGAGGGAGTCGTAGTCGTCGTGATCCAAATCATCGGAGATCCTAGCGCCGAACGGACGTCACCTCCGCGTTGAACACACGTACGGTTGGGAAGGCATCTCCTCCTTCTTGATCCAGCAAGGGGGAAAGAGAGGTTGATGAAGATCCAGCAGCACGACGGCGTGGTGGTGGATGCAGCTGTGAACACGGCAGGGCTTCGCCAAGCTTCTGCGAGAGGGAGAGGTGTAGCAAGGGGAGAGGGAGGCGCCAAGAGCATGGGTGCGGCTGCCCTCCCTCCCCCTTTATATAGGACCCCTGGGGGGGTGCCAGCCCTAGGAGATGCAATCTCCAAGGGGGGCGGCGGCCAAGGGAAACTTTCCCCCCAAGCCAGGTGGAGGCGCCCCCACCCCTAGGGTTCCCAACCCTAGGCGCAGAGGGGGCCCAAGGGGGGGGCGCACCAGCCCACCAGGGGCTGGTTCCCCTCCCACTTCAGCCCATGGGGCCCTCCGGGATAGCTGGCCCCACCCGGTGGACCCCCCGGACACTTCCGGTGGTCCCGGTACAATACCGGTGACCCCCGAAACTTTCCCGATGGCCGAAACCTGACTTCCTATATATAATTCTTCACCTCCGGACCATTCCGGAACTCCTCGTGACGTCCGGGATCCCATCCGGGACTCCGAGAAACTTTCGGGTTACTGCATACTCATATCTATTCAACCCTAGCGTCACCGAACATTAAGTGTGTAGACCATACGGGTTCGGGAGACATGCAGACATGACCGAGACGCCTCTCCGGTCAATAACCAACAGCGGGATCTGGATACCCATGTTGGCTCCCACATGATCCTCGATGATCTCATCGGATGAACCACGATGTCAAGGATTCAATCAATCCCATATACAATTCCCTTTGTCAGTCGGTACGTTACTTGCTCGAGACTCGATCGTCGGTATCCCAATACCTCGTTCAGTCTCGTTACCGGCAAGTCACTTTACTTGTACCGTAATGCATGATCCTGTGACCAGACACTTGGTCACATTGAGCTCATTATGATGATGCATTACCGAGTGGTCCCAGAGATACCTCTCCGTCATACGGAGTGAGAAATCCCTGTCTCGATTCGTGCCAACCCAACAGACACTTTCGGAGATACCCGTAGTTCACCTTTATAGTCACCCAGTTACATTGTGACGTTTGGCACACCCAAAGTACTCCTACGGTATCCGGGTGTTGCACAACCTCATGGTCTAAGGAAATGATACTTGACATTTGGAAAAGCTCTAGCGAAACAAACTACACGATCTTTGTGCTATGCTTATGATTGGGTCTTGTCCATCACATCATTCTCCTAATGATGTGATCCCGTTATCAATGACATCCCATGTTGATAGTCAGGAAACCATGACTATCTGTTGATCAATGAGCTAGTCAACTAGAGGCTCACTAGGGACTTGTTGTGGTCTATGTATTCACACATGTATTACGATTTACGGATAATACAATTATAGCAAGCACAATAGACAATTATCATGAACAAAGAAATATAATAATAACCATTTTATTATTGCCTCTAGGGCATATTTCCAATAGTAAGAATGCGGGAGAATAGGTAAAGAATCGAGAGCACTCGAGAAGAAGAGAGGAACGACGAGAATGACGAGAATCTCGCGTCATCGGTCTGCCTCCTCAGCATCCTCAATAGCTCGGGAGCAGGCCTTCCGTGAGGCCATGAGAGATGCTTCGGCATTTGCATTGTCAAGATCACGCTGATGACGCGCAAGGCTGACGGCCACCTTCAGCTTGCGCCGTTCCTCAGCCAGCTGCAGGCCTTTGGCTTGAAGACTCGCGTCCTCGCCTGCGAGCTCTACACCGAGCTGGCTCACCGCGTTCGTCGCCTTTCGGAGAAACTCTTGGCGGATGGCACCGCGCTCCTGCGCTCACTCGAGCACGTCGTCGATGTTGTCCTCCGCCGCCACCGCTGGCGGAGGGCCCTGAAGTGGTTCGCCCCCTCTCGGCAGGGGGCTGGGGGCTAGCGGCCCTACAATCGCCGGTCAGGCCTCGCGACGGACTCAGCCAGGCGTCGATCCATCCCCAGAAGAAGAGCCGAAGATCGACTTCAACCATTCACCGTCCATGATCAGAGGAGCCCTGGGCAAGCTGATAGCGTCTCAGGCAAGGTCGCGGGGGAAAGGCGGCAAAGACACGGGCTCGAGGCACCATGCGAGCCGGCTTGCCTCTCTGGATGAATCCACGTCAGGGGCGGCATGCAAGCTCTGGGCGCTCAAGGCCAGCGATGGAGGAGAGGCCTGAGGAGGTGGCTTCTTAGCTGGCTCCGCAGGCTTGTCAGGAGGGATCCTGAAGGTCCACAGTCACCAAAGGGAACATCGAATGAGGAATTACAAGAAGGAGGGACTTACTCATCCATGGTGAAGTACTTCCTATGCTTCAACGGCCGGTAGGGGCGCTCGCTGCCACTTGAAGACTCCTTCCTCTTGCGGAGGGCGTCGAAGTCTATGCGGAACCGGCCCAAGCTCTCGACGTGAGGGCCGGCGCATGGCATGGACGGCGAAGCACCAAGGTGGCCTGCCTCAGGGACGCCAGGCTGGAAGGAGCGATCAGGTGCCACCTCTCGGTGGCCTGCTGAGGCCTCGGGGGTTTCGGCCTCGGGAGCCGCAGGTGGCGTCCCCTCGTCAACGACCGCCTCAGGATGGGCTTCGCAAGCTCCAAAGGATGACGCCTCGGCAGCCCCATGCGACATCGGCATCTCGACACCAGATCCCCCAGCCTCCAACGATGCTTGCCTCCCTGCACCACCTCCTCAGGCAAGATCGACGTGGGCGGCGGGGGGAGGAGCCACGGCGACGGGATTTTCGCGGGGCCCCATAAGGTCAGCTGGGTGCAACCCCCATTCGTCGAAGCAGGGCATCTGCCTCGCGAACTCGACCCTGCCCGAGCAAAGATACAAGAGGCCGCCCCCAGGCCGGATGTCGCACGGAGAGGGGTCGCCAGTCAAGACCTTCAGCACCTTCCTTAGTGTTTCAGGCGCAAGATCCTCCTCCTAAAGCCTCATACGGTCCTGATGCCCAGTCAAGGTCCACATCGGTCGTGAGTGGCGCTGGAGAGGGGCGATGCGGCACTGGAGGAACTCCTTCACCACCTGGGGCACTGTCACACCAAGCGTCCTCAACCTCTTGAATCGGCGCCAGATGAAAGCGAGGAGGGGGCTTGTGAGCTTCTCGGGACCCCAGTCTGGATTGGGGATAGCCGGCAATGTAGGATGCGCGAGCAGGGGGCTGGGTACCCCAACATCCATGTACAGCCACTGCTCCCGGAACCCGCTCATGGAAGGTGGAAGGCTAAAATCAATCCCCGAGGCGGCCGTCTCTGGCACAGCCTGGAAGCTCACACACCCCAAGCACTGCGATGGGTCGGTCAGGCGCAAGGAAAAGAAGTGGCGCATGAGGGAAATGGAAGGGGCAATGCCCACCATGGCTTCGCAGACGAAGGCGAAGACAGCAAGAAGAGTAATGGATTGGGGACCGAGATGCATCATATAGATCTAGTAGTGGGAAAGCACCGCATTAAAGAAGGCAGAGAAGGGAGGAACCAGGCCAGCCCACAGGGCGTTAGCGAAGAATCGAACCTCCGTGACGATCCTTTTGAAGGAGGCATGGGACACCGGCCAAGCCGTCGTCCTTCCGCACTCGTTGAAGCTAGAGGCAAGGGCGGAGCGGACCTTGTCCAAGGCTTCCGGATTGAGTATCAGCGACCGGCCGACGGCGGGCGCGGTTGCCGGAGGCGAGCTGGCCGAAGGTGTGGGATTCTTCCCTTTCTCCCTTTTTGTTGGTGCCATGGCAACGGGAGGGGGCAGAGCTCAAGTCGTATTGGAGGCAGAAACAGAGGATCAAGGAAGAAAGGGGAACAGGAAGCACGCGGGCAGCAAGGAGAGAATAACTGTGTACCGTTTCGTGGCCGCCTAGCTAGGTGGATATTGGGGGAGCATGGGGAAGCGGAGACGCCCACGTCCAATCAACCGCCACGCGGCGACCAAGGCCGCAGGCTGATGGGGCCCACGGCGCTCCGCACTTGCCCTTTCGCTTCGCTGCTAAGCCAAGTTTGAGCGTGCCTTGGGCCCGGGGGCTACTGTCGGCGTTCTGGGAATGGGGGTACCCAGACTTGCCTGCATGCGGCCTGCGGCGTGGCTCAAGGGGTGGCCCAGTACGACCCGTCTTCATCGACCCATGTTCAGGACCCTCACGAGGGGCCAAACCTCATGGGGCGGACGACACAAGGCTTCCTCAGGGGCGGCCTCACCAGGCTGGCT
Organism: Triticum dicoccoides; assembly: GCF_002162155.2. Taxonomy (NCBI): domain Eukaryota; kingdom Viridiplantae; phylum Streptophyta; class Magnoliopsida; order Poales; family Poaceae; genus Triticum; species Triticum dicoccoides. Next base: position 305,084,894 of record NC_041391.1, read on the forward strand.
CACGAGGAGGCGGAGAGATCAAGGCAGGGGTACCTCGCGAGGTGCTCATGACACAAGCCATGACGATCGAGACCAGGCGGGCGCCATCCTGCGAGTGTCCTCTTTTCCTCTTTGGTGCAAAGGGGGCAAGCGCAGGCGCGGAGTACCGAGGCATCAAGCAAAGATTACCATTTCGGTGCAACGAGACCAAGACCAGCAAAGTGGCAGGACGAAGGTCACCGTGGAGCCCAAGACGGCGTCATTGCTGGTGCCTTTGGTAGTCAAACACCAACTTTAGTTAGGATAACTTGGACTAGCTGTTCCCCATCAAAATGGCCGTTGTTGGCTCCCTTCCGGCTCAATATTTGGGAAGAGGACCAGGGCCTCTATAAATAGGGATAGCCATCACCACAGGAGGGGGATCGGATCCTTCCCTAGCAGAGCACCAGACCAGCTCAAGAACACCCCTCGTGAGGCTGTTCTTCCTCTATACTGTTCATCATCAGCCCCTGAGGCAATCCACCATTGTAGGCGTTCTTGGAACGGGGGTCCCCAGACTTGCCTGCATGCGGCCTGCGGCGTGGCTCAAGCAGAGGCCTAGTACGGCCCGTCTTCATCGACCCAAGCTCAAGACCTCACGAGGGGCCAAGCCTCGCGGAGCAGACGGTGCAAGGCTTCCTCAGGGGCGGCCCCACCAGGCTAGCTCGCGAGGAGGTGGAGAGATTAAGGCAGGGGTACCTCGCGAGGTGCTCATGACGCAAGCCGTGACGATCGAGACTAGGCGGGCGCCAGCCTGCACAGTGTCCTCGTTTCCTCTTTGGTACAAAGGGGCAAGCACAGGCGTGGAGTACCGAGGCATCAGCGAAGGTTACCATTTCGGTGCAATGAGACCAAGACCAGCAGAGCGGCAGGACGGAGGTCACCATGAGCCCAAGACGACGTCATCGCCAGTGCCTTTTGCAGTCGAAGACCAATTTTAGTCAGGATAACTTGTACTAGATGGTCCCCTTCAAAATGGCCGTTGTTGGCTCCCTTCCCGCTCAATATTTGGGAAGAGAGTGAGGGCCTCTATAAATAGAGCTAGCCACCAGTAGGTAGGACAGGAGAGATTAGATCGACACCTCACCTAGAGGCGGGAAGATCCATCCCAAGTAGAACACCGCACCAGCTCAAGCGCACCTCTCGCGAGGCTGTTCTTCCTCTGTACTGTTCATCATCAGCCCCTGAGGCAATCCACCACACCACAAACTAGAGTAGGGTTTTACACCACAACGGTGGCCCGAACTAGTATAAACCTCGTGTCCCTTGTATTTCTCATCGTGTAGCTTAGATTCACGGCGAGGCGTTGGGACGTGGATCGGTAGGGGGAAGATCTTCGTGCGCACCCCAGAGTTCGAACCTTAAGGGTTTTGCTGGAACCTGATTTCCGACATTTGGCACGCCATGTAGGGGTGCGCCGAAATCATCTTCCCACCGACTTGCATTCCACTGCTTCGTCGCATCCATGTCTGGCGACCCGACGGCCAACGCCGACTGTTGGTGTCAAAACCGGCGGATCTCGGGTAGGGGGTCCTGAACTGTGCGTCTAGGCGGATGGTAACAGGAGACAAGGGACACGATGTTTTTACCCAGGTTCGGGCCCTCTCGATGGAGGTAAAACCCTACTCCTGCTTGATTGATATTGATGATAGGGGTAGTACAAGAGTAGATCTACCATGAGATCAGAGAGGCTAAACCCTAGAAGCTAGCCTATGGTATGATTGTTGTTCGTCCTACGGACTAAAACCCTCCGGTTTATATAGGCACCGAAGAGGGTTAGGGTTACACAGAGTCGGTGACAATGGTAGGAGATCTACATATCCGTATCGACAAGCTTGCTTTCCACGCCAAGGAAAGTCCCATCCGGACACGGGACGAAGTCTTCAATCTTGTATCTTCATAGTCCAGGAGTCCGGCCAAAGGTGATAGTTCGGCTATCCGGACACCCCCTAATCCATGACTCCCTCAGTAGCCCCTGAACCAGGCTTCAATGACAACGAGTCCGGCGCGCATATTGTCTTCGGCATTGCAAGGCGGGTTCCTCCTCCGAATACTTCATAGAAGATTTTGAACACAAGGATAGTGTCCGGCTCTGCAAAATAAGTTCCGCATACCACCGTAGAGAGAATAATATTTACACAAATTTAACCTGCTGACGTGTTCCATGGCATGACATCACACCACGGCCAAGCCTTTATTCGAATCGTTTTTACTGTCCCTCCTCGACGCGTTTAGCGAGGCGGTTCCCTTGGCACGTCTTGTCAAAGCAGAGATCGTGTCCCCTTATTCCAGGATTCTCATTAATACGGGCGTGGGTAACCCAACCGCGCCATTGATTACGGCGCTTGGGAGATAAGCGAATTTTACCAGGCTGGTGGGGACGCATAGCTTCGTCCGTCCATATAAGGGGATAAGGATCCACCTTTTTACCTACGCCTTCTTCCTCCTTTGCTCATCCATTTCCGTGCACTCGAGCTCCAGCGCCCAAGTCCGCACATCTCGCCTCAACCTTCCCCAGCCATGTCCGGAGTGGGAGGCAAGTGGATGGCCTCCTCTGTCACGAAGGGGCATATCAAGAGGCTGTGGAAGGCCGGATACTTGTCCAGCGACATCGCGCATCGGCTCCCTGACAAGGGGCAGCTTATCCCCACCCGAGGCCCCAAGAGAGGGTGGTGTTCCTCACCCACTTACTTCGTGGACTAGGTTTTCCACTTCACCCATTTGTCCGAGGGCTCATGTTCTACTACGGCCTGGATTTCCACGATCTGGCCCCGGATTTCATCCTCAACATCTCGGCGTTCATCATCGTGTGCGAGGCCTTCCTCTGCATCTAGCCCCACTTCGGCTTATGGCTGAAGACCTTTAATGTCAAGCCGAAGGTAGTGGGCGGCCGCCAAGCGGAGTGCGGAGGTAACATGGTGGGCAAGATGGCCAACATCCTATGGCTCGAGGGCTCCTTCATGGAGACCATAAAGGGGTGGCAATCGGGGTGGTTCTACATCACCGAGCCGCGTGACCCTAAATGGGTAGCGGCCCGTGAATTCCGATCTGGCTTCCCTACACGGATCACCTCTTGGAAAGAGACGGGCCTGACATGGGGTAATTCGGAAGAGCTAACCGGACTCCAAACCCGCGTCCAAAACCTGGTGAACAAGAAGCTCAAGCTCGTCAACATAGTCTAGGTCATGCTCATCCGCCGGATCCTCCCGTGCCAACAACGGGCCTTCAACTTGTGGGAGTTTGATCCGGCACAACACCAAACCTTGAGCAGGCTCTTCGAACTACGTACGAAGATGCCTGGAAGGTGCTGTTCAAGGGCACTGGGGCTCCCGCATCCGCTACCGAAGATCGCGGATTCAGCTCGCAGCGTTAAGCCAGAAAGGTAAGCTATTTTACCCTTTACAGGACACTTGTTTTTCATAGTTTGACTCTATGCGTGATCTAAACTCCCTTACCTTTGACAGGCCTGGCAAAAGACGTCCGGGCAGGTTAACTGTCCGGCTCCCTTGCCGGAAGACCCAGCAGACGCCCGGTTGACGGGGCTGCTTGTTCCGGCACCTCACGTGGTGCCGGAGAAGAAGGCCAAGAAGAAGGCCATGGGAACTCGAAGGAGTTCCCGGCCCCAGGTGTTCTCGGACTCATCATCCGATGACTCCGAGGCGGACTCCTCCTGCAAAGACGAGGAGGAGGAAAAAGAGGCCTCTCCCCCAGCGGGGGAGAGAAGAAAAGGAAGGACGCCCCAACTGGGGAGGCCGGAGGGTCCAAGAAGGGAAGGACCGTTCCTCCGGACTACTCCACCAACACCGACGACGATGAAGAGGAGTGGCCACCAAGGGCTAAGCCCCTGGCGAAATCGTAAGTGTCCGGATACCAGAATAACTCATGGTGTTTCATTTGTCGCACAGTATCTCCTAACGCTGAATATAACCCTGCAGCCCGCCCAAGGACGAGCTCGACGCTTCAACGAGCGGCTCCCTGGATCCGTCGGACGTGAATAGCACCTCACTTCTGGCTACCTCCTCTCCTCACGCTGCGGATGACGCCAAGGTGGGGTCCCAAAAGGGGCCTAGCCAAGAGGAGGTGGTCCAGGAGGCGCCGCAAGGCAACCTCCCGGACTCCAGGCGCAAGGGGGATAAAACCCCAAAGGGCTCTAAGTCCGGCCCTGGGCCAGACTCCATACTGGAACCTTCAGTGGTTCCGGAGTCCGGCCGGCGGCCCCTTTGTAAGAAGGGCGAGACTGCGACACCGGTGACCTCCGTCCAACCGGAGGCACCGGATAATTTGCCGGAGGCGCTTAACGGCGCCTCCATCGACGAGGAGCACCGCACTGTTATGAGTGTGGTGATCTAGAAAGTTCAGTCTGCCAAGAGCGGGCTGACTGAAGCCTGTGCCAGCCTTCTAACAGGCTTTGAGGTATGTATTTAAGATATGTAAAAATATTACCGCATAGACAGTAGCCCCTGATGCTCAGTTTGGTGTTCGGAAAGAAAAGCCGACTGAGGATCTAAAAAGATGTACGCATGAGTCTAACATAAGTATGTCAATATGGGGAATGCAGACAGCGCTGCTGACCTCTGCCGCACTGACTGTGGAGGTCAATGCATTGAAGCAGAGCATCGAGCGGTCCGAGAACGAGCTCGGCCTTGCCAAAAAGCAGCTCGAGGACAAGGAAGGTAAGTAATACCTTATGGAAGTATATAAAAGATGTGGTTGCAAAAAATGACAGGAATAACGTGAGTATTTGCAGGGGCCACGAGCGAGGTGGCGATCCTGAAGGAGGCGGTGTCCAAGGCCGAAAGCAATGCGGCCGCAGAGCGCATCGAGCGAGAGAAGCAATAGGCGCGGGTGGCGTAGGTGCGGCAAGAGCTCCAGGATCTCGTGGAAAAACACAAGAGTTTGGAGCGTGACTCAAAGACTCGAGAGTCCGAGCTCACCTCGGCCCTTGAGAGCGCCAAAACTGCTAAGGCCGAAGCCCAAAAAGCCCTCCAGGAAATTGAGGCATTGAAGAAGATAGCGGTGGGTAAGGCATTCTTTATGCAAAGCAAGCACGTGAAAGTGAATTATCTGTTACTTACCCGAATCCGGAGCTCTCCAGGAGCATTCGCAGATCTGCCCTGTAGTGTGTTCGATGCTGCCGTGTTCTACCGAGCCGAGGAGGGGAGCTCGATGGAGAAGGTGTTCTGGTCTCAGTATGCTGAGGCCGGACACCCGATGCCCTTGAGAGACCAGCTGAAGCAGCTGGTCGAGCTCCATAAGGTGGCCGAACAGGCCATGAAGGGCCTCATAGTTCGGCTGTGGCCTAAGGAAGCCATGCCTGGGAGCTACTTCGGGCTGGTGAGGCGGCTGGTGGACGCCTGTCCATGGATTGAAGTCGTCAAGCGCTCCATCTGCATCGAAGGTGCCCGTAGGGCCCTTGCCCGTGCTAAAGTGCACTGGGGCAAGATGGACGCTGAGAAGCTTGTGACGGACAGACCACCGCGGGGCAGGGAGTATCGCAAGCCCGAGATGTATTATGAGGGCGTCCTGAAGGGTGCCCGTCTTATAGTGGGTGAATGCTCCAAAGATGTAATTTTTGAGTAAACTCGCATTTGTTATCCTGTACGCTGAAAACTTGTTCATATGCGCTAAGCAACGCTTGTGAATTTAAAATATTACCTTTTGTGCGGCTGTTTATTAAATTTGAGAGATGGCGAGTCGTCGGCTTCTGCCCCCATGCCACGAGTGCTGGGGTGTTCGGGATAAACTTGAGCGCTCTTTTTCCCATTCTTGGGTCCTTCGAGGGAGGCGCTCAACGCAACGAACGAGGCAACCGGACTATAATGCTTGAACACTCTCACTTAGCCATAGAATTCTATAATTTTAAATTTCGGTGAAGCCCCTAGTATTCGGAAGACCGAGTTCGGGGCGCTATCCACGCCTGGGCCGGACAAAGCTGACTCCTCGCTCTAAGCGGCATAAGTCTTTAGGGACTCGAAAACCTCTCGAACAGCGACCGGCTCTTGCCCTATCATGACGGTCAGTTTAGCCTTCTCCACTGAGGTGCTTAACCCAGCTCAACCGGGGCACAATCGCAGTGGTTCTCCCAGCGCTACCTTAGCCGATATAACGGAACATAAGGTACCAAAACATGGGAGCCGGGCAAACCCAACTATTGACCCAAGACATGATTCGGAGCCGATGCATATAATGCTATAAGTTCGGGGTGCCACACTTGTGAAAGTGTTCGGACTTGTCACACCATATTTTGGGGTACTTAAGCCCCTGGTGTATTTGGCCGTACCAAAGTGTACGGATGCAACATGTCATAAGTGAACATATATAGAAAAAAAGGAATGCAATAATAGGCAGAAGCTATGTATTGTTTATTCAAAAAGGCTGCGGTAAAAGCAGAACGATACAAATAGTGCGATAAGCAATGGATGGGACTATTTGACCTGTCCCCCTCCAGGGGTGAGCTGCGGGATGATATGTGAAACAAGTATACTGCTCATTATAGAGACCACCTGGACACTCAACGTAGCTTTCTGCTTCCCTGGCTGTTGCATCGTGTGTTCGGCGATTCTACTACCGGACAGGGCTTCTTGAGAACGGAGTCCTGAAAGTAAGAAAAAAAAGAATGACTCAATCGGGAGCCCCTCGTGCGGTTGAGCCGCATTCTGGGCATGTCGTGGTCATGCCCCTCGCCCTATGCCCATGGTATTTCCAGAGCGTAATTATGTACGCGTAGTACTGGTTTCGCAATTTCGCGAGGGCCGGGGTTGGGGCCGCATTGGTACGCATGCTCGGAACATGCCAGGCGGTCTTGTTGTAGGTTACTCTGGGCGCGCTTGACGGTGTCCGTACGTTGAATAGCCGGACTCGAGAATTGCCTTGAGAGGCTGCTTTGTACTTCCTCCGTGAGAGTCGCCGTATGCTCCTCCCTTCGGAGAAAGCCTTCGGTGTTTCCGTTGACCGTAATGACTCCTCGAGGGCCTGGCATCTTGAGCTTGAGGTATGCATAGTGCGGCACCGCATTGAACTTTGCAAATGCGGTTCGTCCGAGCAGTGTGTGATAGCCGCTGCGGAACGGGACTATGTCGAAGATTAACTCCACGCTTCGGAAGTTATCCGGGGATCCAAAGAACACTTCAAGTGTAATTGAGCATGTACAGTTGGCCTCTACACCTGGTATGACGCCTTTAAAGGTCGTCTTTGTGGGTTTAATCCTTGAGGGGTCTATGCCCATTTTGTGCACTGTATCCTGATAAAGCAGGTTCAGGCTGCTACCGCCGTCCATCAGGACTCTAGTGAGGTGAAATCCGTTAATGATTGGGTCTAGAACCAATGCGGCGAATCCACCATGGCGGATGCTAGTGGGGTGGTCCCTTCGATCAAAAGTGATCGGGCAGGAGGACCACGGTTTGAACTTTGGGGCGACTAGCTCTATTGCATATACGTCCCTTAGTGCACGCTTCCGCTCCCTTTTGGGTATGTGGGTTGCATATATCATGTTCACCGTCCGCACTTGTAGGGGGAAGCCCTTCTGTCCTCTATTGTTCAGCGGCCGGGGCTCCTCCTCATCGTCGCTATGCAGCCCCTTGTCATTGTTTTCGGCGTTTAACTTGCCTGCCTGCTTGAACACCCAACAATCCCTTTTGGTGTGGTTGGCTGGTTTTTCGGGGGTGCCGTGTATCTGGCACGAGCGATCGAGTATTCGGTCCAAATTGGACGGGCCCAGAGTATTTCTTTTGAATGGCTTTTTCCGCTGACCGGGTTTAGAGCCTCTGAATCAGGCATCTACTGTCGTATCCTCAGCATTATCACCGTTAATGCGGCGCTTATGCCTGTTGCGACGCGACCTGACGTTGTTGTCCTTGGTATCCAAATTACCAGGACTCATGGTCATGTTGTTACTACGAGCTAGCCAGCTGTCCTCTCCCGCGCAAAAGCGGGTCATGAGTGTTGTGAGGGCTGCCATGGATTTTGGCTTTTCCTGTCCTAGGTGCCGGGCAAGCCACTCGTCGCGGATGTTATGTTTGAAGGCTGCAAGGGCCTCTGCGTCCGGACAGTCGACGATTTGATTTTTCTTGCTTAGGAACCGTGTCCAGAATTTTCTGGCCGATTCCTCTGGCTTCTGAATTATGTGGCTTAGGTCATCAGCGTCTGGTCGTCACACCTAAGTGCCCTGGAAATTGTCGAGGAATGCGGCTTCCAGGTCTTCCCAACAACCAATTGACTCTGCTGGCAAGCTATTAAGCCAATGTCGAGCTGGTCGTTTAAGCTTGAGTGGGAGGTATTTGATGGCGTGTAGGTCATCACCGCGGGCCATGTGGATGTGAAGGAGATAGTCCTCGATCCAAACTGCAGGATCTATTGTGCCATCGTATGATTCAATGTTTACGGGTTTGAAACCCTCAGGGATTTGATGATCCATCACTTCGTCTATGAAGCATAGTGGGTGTGCGGCGCCTCTGTATTGGGCTATATTACGACGCAGCTCAAATGAGCTTTGTCCGCTGTGTTCGGCTTGGCCGGATTTGCTGTATCCGGCGTGACGGTTATCATCACGTGTAGTGAGGCGCCCACGCGATCCGTAGATCGATCTTGTTTGCCTTGCCTTGTCCTCCAATATATCTCGCACGTCCGGCGCATTTCCCCGTGCCTTGGTACTTTTTGAGCAACGCCGGGGTGCGGCTTGAGTGGAGGGCCGAGAGGCCTCTTTATCGCGGCCACGAGGTGGCCGGTCGGCCGCATCATGTGCTGGTGATATAGGTTTGGGTGCTTCCTCCTCTAATCGGGGTAGCAGCCTACGTTTTGGGTAGCTCTTGGAGGGGCGTTCGAGTTCATACTCTTCGGCTGCAAGGACTTCGGTCCATCTGTCAGCTAGCAAGTCTTGGTCAGCTCTAAGTTGTTGCTGCTTTTTCTTTAGGCTGCTTGTCGTGGCCATAAGCCTGCGTTTGAAACGCTCCTGTTCGACGGGATCCTCAGGCACGACAAATTCGTCGTCATCGAGGCTTGCCTCGTCTTCGGAGGGAGGCATGTAATTATCATCCTCTACCTCTCTGTCTGCTGCTCTCTCATGAGGGCTGGCTTCTCCATCCTCCTGCGCTGAATCCTGCTAGAGGGGGTTGTCTTCGGCACTGTCCGGGGTGTTATTGTCTCACATGCTGGAATCACCGTTTTTGCTGTGGCGGGATTTAGAGCAGCGCCGCTGACGCTGGCGCTTAGGCTGTTTCTTGGAGGGGTCATCCTTCGTTGTTCCATCGCCATTCCCATCTTTTGGGATGTCCACCATGTAAATGTCGTATGACGAGGTGGCCTTCCAGTGCCCTGTAGGCGCTGGTTCTTGGTCGTCTCCTGCATCGTCGTCCATACCGTCGATGTCTTCGGAGTCGAAGACGAGCATGTCGGTTAAATCATCGACAGTGGCTATGAAGTGGGTGGTGGGTGGGCTTTGAATTTCTTCTTCGTCCGCATCCCAACCTTCCTGACCATAGTCCGGCCAGGGCTCTCCTGATAAAGAGAGAGACTTTAGAAAATTCAGGATGTCGCCAAAGGGCGAGTGCTGAAAGATGTCCGCGGCGGTGAACTCCCTGACCGGCGCCCAATCGGATTCGATTGGCAGGGGCACAAAAGGTTCAGAGTCCGGAGAGGAGTCCGGCACCCTTGAGTCACGAGCCTTGTAAAGGACAGGGATGGTGTTCGGCTCAATCGCTGTAGAGATCGCAGCCCCCGAGGCTATGTCCAGCCACCCGTCCTCGATCGCGCAGTTGGCTCCGAGCTAAGGGTCAGAGCGGACACTGGTGCGTCCTCTAGGGCACTATTCGGCGGCAGAGCTAGATCATGCCCATCGTGACAGTGCGGCGCGCTTGGCTGTGGCTCGAACCCATCGAAGATCAAGTCTCCGCGGATGTCAGTCGTGTAGTTCAAACTTCCAAATCTGACCTGATGGCCAGGGGCGTAGCTTTCAATCTGCTCCAGATGGCCAAGCGAATTGGCCCGCAGTGCAAAGCCGCCGAATATGAAGATCTGTCCGGGGAGAAAAGTCTCACCCTGGACCGCATCGTTGTTGATGATCGGAGGAGCCATCAGGCCTAAAAATGACAACACAGAGGAACTCTCAATGAAAGCACCAATGTCCGTGTCAAAACCGGCGGATCTCGGGTGGGGGGTCCCGAACTGTGCGTCTAGGCGGATGGTAATAGGAGACAAGGGACACGATGTTTTTACCCAGGTTCGGGCCCTCTCGATGGAGGTAAAACCCTACTCCTGCTTGATTGATATTGATGATAGGGGTAGTACAAGAGTAGATCTACCACGAGATCAGAGAGGCTAAACCCTAGAAGCTAGCCTATGGTATGATTGTTGTTCGTCCTACGGACTAAAACCCTCCGGTTTATATATGCACCGAAGAGGGTTAGGGTTACACAGAGTCGGTTACAATGGTAGGAGATCTACATATCCGTATCGCCAAGCTTGCCTTCCACGCTAAGGAAAGTCCCATCCGGACACAGGACGAAGTCTTCAATCTTGTATCTTCGTAGTCCAGGAGTCCGGCCAAAGGTGATAGTTCGGCTATCCGGACACCCCCTAATCCAGGACTCCCTCACCGACTGCTGGGCGGCATGGCCTGCCCATGCCGCGCCGCCTGCCCAAGGTGACCTCAACCCTATGCCTCAGGCAACCCGCGCTCCGCAGAATGTTGCGAGGCGCGGGCGATGCGGTCAAGCGCCACCTGCCCTCACCCCCCGGCAGGTATGATCAGCAGCAAGGGCCTCGAACCACGCCGCGGCCATGATGCCGCACACCAAATGGGAGCAGGCGAACATGAAGGCCGCGCTCAGGGTGGCTCGAGAGCTGCTATGGTGCAAGCTGCAAGAAAGTAGGCGTGACATGCTGCTGGAGCGCGTCGCCGAGCTCCTGGATGCAGCTGCTTTAGGGGCGCTTCCTTTCAGTGTCCAGCTTCTGCCCCAGGCCCCGGGCGGATCACACGGTGGGCCCATCCGCACCCGTGCGCCCTCATGCGTACCCCAAGGCTTCATCAATGCCGACTCGACCATCAGCACCGGACGTCAAGCGGCACCAGCACCACCACTGGTGAGCGAGGGCATGCGCATCGCTGCCTACAGCATGGGGGGGCCGCCGCCCTATCACCCCCAAGATGGTTCTTCGAGCCAAGCCGCGTGGAGCGTGGGGCGCTACGACGAAGCTTTCGGGGCAGCGACCCCAAAGGATTACGTGCCCCACATGGTGGATCAGGAATACGCACTGGAAGAAGACCATGGGTCATTCCTCGGGCCAGGCTGGGAGGAAGAGATGCCAGAAGCCGAGCCCTTTCAGGAGCCTCAAGGAAGCCTCGCCGACCGCGACAGTGGCAGCAGCTATCGGGTACCGCTAATTCCTCAGGAGCAAGCTTATGCTAACCATGGGTTGCAGGAAGTCGAGGTCACTACAGCGGAAGGCTTCCCCAGTGCGGCAGCCTCCCTCCCCTCGGGAGGAGGGCGCTGGGGCTGCAGCAGAGGGGCCAGGAGCCAGGCCCCTCCCCACGGCGCGCGGAGCAAGGTGTTCCTCGGAGGTAGGCCCTCTGCTGGGGAGGTTCCGCAAGGCCTGCCCCCGACAGAGGACCCGTGGTCGTCAGGAGAACCGCTGGCGTCCCCTTTTCCCCACTGGCGTCGTCCTTGGTTTCTGGTCGCCGTCAATGGTGGTCATGGTTGCCGCAAGGCGGGGCCCTCATCTGGCGATATGAAGCAAGGCCTGTACCTGTGAAGAAGGCTCAGTGCCTGTGAAGCTCGCCTCCCATGACACTCTCACGTAATAATGAGTTGGGGTTGTACATGCCATGGAGTCTCCGGAGAGCTGCCCTCAGGCCTCGGGGGCTTGATAACGCACAAGTATAGGGGATCGCAACAGCTTTCGAGGGTAGAGTATTCAACCCAAATTTATTGATTCGACACAAGGGGAGCCAAAGAATATTCTTGAGTATTAGCAGTTGAGTTGTCAATTCAACCACACTTGGATAACTTAGTATCTGCAGCAAAGTGTTTAGTAGCAAAAGTGGTATGATAGTAATAGTAACAGTAGCAAAAGTAAAGATAAAGGTTTTTGGGTTTTTGTAGTAGTTGTAACAGTAGCAATGGAAAAGTAAATGAGCGAAGAACAATATATGAAAAGCTCGTAGGCAATGGATCAGTGATGGATAATTATGCCAGATGCGATTCCTCATGCAATAGTTATAACATAGGGTGATATAGAACTAGCTCCAATTCATCAATGTAATGTAGGCATGTATTCCGTAAACAATCATGCATGCTTATGGAAAAGAACTTGTATGACATCTTTTGTCCTACCCTCCCGTTGCAGCGGGGTCCTTGCGGAAACTAAGGGATAGTAAGGCCTCCTTTTAATAGAGAACCGGAACAAAGCATTAACACATAGTGAATACATGAACTCCTCGAACTACGGTCATCACCGAGAAGTATCCCGATTATAGTCACTTCGGGGTTGTCGGATCATAACATATAATAGGTGACTATAGACTTGCAAGATAGGATCAAGAACACACATATATTCATGAAAACATAATAGGTTTAGATCTGAAATCATGGCACTCGGGCCCTAGTGACAAGCATTAAGCATAGCAAAGTCATAGCAACATCAATCTCAGAACATAGTGGATACTAGGGATCAAACCCTAACAAAACTAACTGGATTACATGGTGAATCTCATCCAACCCATCACCCTCCAGCAAGCCTATGATGGAATTACTCACACACGGCGATGAGCATCATGAAATTGGGGATGGAGGATGGTTGGTGATGACGAAGGCGATGAATCCCCCTCTCCAGAGCCCCGAACGGACTCCATATCAGCCCTCCCGAGAGAGATTAGGGCTTGGCGGCGGCTCCGTGTCGTGAAACGCGATGAAACTTTCTCTCTGATTTTTTTCTCCCCGAGACGGAATATATGGAGTTGGAGTTGAGGTCGGAGGGTGTCCAGGGGGCCCACGAGATAGGGGGCCACGCCCTAGGGGGGCGTCCCCCTGTCTCGTGGACAGGCCGTGGGCCCCCTGGCACTAATTCTTTCGCCAAAAATTCTTATTAAATCTGAAAAGTGCCTCCGTAGATTTCCAGGACATTCCGAGGACTTTTGTTTTCTACACATAAAACAACATCATGGCAGTTCTGCTAAAAACAGCGTCAGTCCGGGTTAGTTTCATTCAAATCATGCAAGTTAGAGTCCAAAACAAGGGCAAAAGTGTTTGGAAAAGTAGATACCTTGGAGACGTATCAACTCCCCCAAGCTTAAACCTTTGCTTGTCCTCAAGCAATTCAGTTGATAAACTGAAAGTGATAAAGAAAAACTTTTACAAACTCTGTTGCTCTTGTTGTTGTAACATGAAAGCCAGCATTCAAGTTTCAGCAAATATTACGAACTAACCATACTAAAAATAACACATAGGTCTCACAATTACTCATATCAATAGCATAATCAGCTAGCGAGCCATAATAATAAAACTCGGATGACAACACTTTCTCAAAATAATTATAACATGGTATAGCAAAATGGTATCTCGCTAGTCCTTTCTGAGACCGCAAAACATAAATGCAGAGCACCTTTAAAGATCAAGGACTGACTAAACATTGTAATTCATGGTAAAAGAGATACAGTCAAGTCATACCGAATATAAACCAATAATAATGAATGCAAATGACAGTATGCTCTCCAGCGGGTGCTTTTAATAAGAAGGATGATGACTCAATATAAAAGTAAATAGATAGGCCCTTCGCAGAGGGAAGCAGGGATTTGTACAGGTGCCAGAGCTCGATTTTAAAATAGAGATTGAACAACATTTTGAGCGGCATACTTTTGCTGTCAACGCAACAAATATGAGATGGATGTATCTTCCATACTACATGCATTATAGGCAGTTCCCAAACAGAATGGTAAGGTTTATACTCCCCCAACTACCAACAAGCATCAATCCATGGCTTGCTCGAAACAACGAGTGCCTCCAACATACAACAACCCTAGGGGAGTTTTGTTTAATTATTTTGATTTGCTTTGATCTTTTTGGATCATGGGACTGGGCATCCCGGTTACCGGCCCTTTCTCGTGAATGAGGAGCGGAGTCCACTCCTCTTGAGAATAACCCACCTAGCATGGAAGATATAGGCAGCCCTAGTTGAAACATGAGCTGCTAGAGCATACAAAACAGAATTTCATTTGAAGGTTTGGAGTTTGGCACATGCAAATTTACTTGGAACGGCAGGTAAATACCGCATATAGGTAGGTATAGTGGAGTCATATGGAACAACTTTGGGGTTTAAGGAGTTTGGATGCACAAGCAGTATTCCCGGTTAGTACAGGTGAAGGCTAGCAAGAGACTGGGAAGCGACCAACTGAGAGAGCGACAATAGTCGTAAACATGCATTAAAATTAATTTACACCGAGTACAAGCATGAGTAGGATATAATCTACCATGAACATAAATATCATGAAGGCTATGTTGATTTGATTCAACTACATGCGTGAACATGTGCCAAGTCGAGTCACTTAATTCATTCAAAGGAGGATACCATCCCATCATAACACATCATAATCATTCTAATAGCATGTTGGCACGCAAGGTAAACCATTATAACTCATATCTAATCAAGCATGGCACAAGCAACTATAATATCTAAATGTCATTGCAAATATGTTTACTTCATAATAGCTGACTCAGGAACGATGAACTCATCATATTTACAAAAAAAGAGAGGTCGAGTTCGTAGCAGCTTTTCTCATCCCAATAAGTCCATCATAAATCATCATTATTGCCTTTCACTTGCACGATCGAACGACGTGTATAATAATAAGAGTGCATGTGCATTGGACTAAGCTAGAATCTGCAAGCATTCAACTCAAGAGAGAAGACAAGTAATATGGGCTCTAAATTAAATAAACAATCATGCATATAAGAGCCACTAAGCATTTTCAATATGGTCTTCTCGACCCCCAAAAGAAAGAAAAGAAAATAAAACTATTTACATGCGAAAGCTCCCAACAAGTAAAAGAAGAACAAGAAATCTTTTTGGGTTTTCATTTTAATTTCTACTACAGGCAAGGAAATTAAACTAACTAATTTTTTTTTGGTTTTTCTAAAGGTTTATCAAACACACAAGAAGAAAACTAGAAAAAGAAATTTAAACTAGCATGCATAATACAATGAAAGAGTGTGAGCACCGACGACTAGAGTGTGAACATGAATGTAAAGTCGGTGAGAAATACGTACTCCCCCAACTTAGGCTTTTGGCCTAAGTTGGTTTAATACCAATGACCGCCTCGCTGATATCCATAAGAATAGCTGGGGTAGTACTGAGATGAAGAGGCGACCGCCTCCTGAGCAGCAGCGTGTTGGCGAGCTGCCTCCATTCCCCTCTCATATTCAGTTGCTTCTTCCCTGGTGACAACATATCTTCCTTTTTGCCTGATAATCAAAAAGGTAGGGAGCAGGAAGAGTAACAGGGACGATGTTGCGTCTGTTATAGGTTAGTCGATAATGGTGGAATTGTTCATTCCTCTCAAGAAAATGATGATCAAACATAGCTTATTTATCCAAATAAACAGGAGGTACAATCATGTCCCCCTCTCGTGGAGCTATATTAAGAAAATTAGCCACACGGGTTGCATAAATTCCTCCAAAGATATCTCCCCTTCTACTATTGTTCTGCAACCTATGTGCAACTATTGCCCCCAAGTTATAACCTCTATAACCTGACATAGCACTCTTGAGGACACAGAGATCAGGGACACACATGCGACATACTTCGTGCTTACCATTAATGCATCTACCAATAAAGAGAGCAAAGTAATGTATAGTAGGAAAATGAATGCTCCCTATGGTAGCTTGTGTTACATCCCTAGATTCTCCCACAGTAAAACTAGCAAGAAAATCTCTAACTTCAGAGTTGGGAGGATCATACTGCGGGAGTTTGCAAGCAGTTGTGAAATCCTCTAAATCCATGGTATAAGATGTATCATAAATATCAAACATAACACTAGGAGAATTCCGCGCGAAAATATATTCGAACCTACGCACAAAGGAATCGGTCAATTGATAATATTGTGGACACTTATCTTGTAAGAAGTCCTCCAGCTCGGCGTTACGCACATACGCGTCAAATTCCTCCTTGAAGCCTGCTTCGACCATAAAATCATCGGATGGCCACTCACAAGCCCGTACATTCGCGTCCCTCGGCAAATTAACATCTTGTTCTCGTATAGCAATCCTTGGCCCTTTCTTTGCCGAGGAGCCACCTTGGTACATTCTTCTAAGCATATTTCTTTTTCTGAAATTTTCAAAAAATTTAGTAACTTCAAAATAAAAGTGAATAAAACTAAACAAGATTGATAGCAACTACTCCTACAAGTGCCTAGAGCCTATATCATGCATTGGATTGCTTGGGACCTCAAAAATTTAACATGCAAGCTCAAGAACATGGTCACCTATGCAGCAAAAATTTGCAATGAATAAAGCACTAGAACAAAAACTAATTGGAGCAATGGAGGAGTCACATACCAAGCAATAATCTCCCAAAGCAGTTTTGCGAATGGAGCTTTGAGCTAAGAGATCGAAAATCGCAGCAAAACGAGCTAGAACTCGGGCTTGAGCTGGAAGGAGATTTTTTTGGGTAGAAGATGAAGTGTGTGGGTGCTGGCATAAGTGGAGGGGGCCACCAGGGGTCCACGAGACAGGGGGCGCGCCCTACAGGGGGGGGGCTCCCTCCTCTCTCGTGGCCTGGTGCTTGTCCCTCCTGCAGTGTTTTCAGTGCCTAAAATTCTCAAATATTCCAGAAAAAATCATACTAAATTTGTAGGGCATTTGGAGCACTTTTATTTTCGGACTATTTTTAATGCATGGATAATTCAGAAAACAGACGTATAATGCTATTTTTGCTTTATTTGTTCTAAATGATAGAAAGTAAAAAGAGGGTACAGAAGGTTGTGCCTTCTAGTTTCATCCATCTCGTGATCATCAAAATGAACCCATTAACAAGGTTGATCAAGTCTTGTTAACAAACTCATTCCGAATAACACGGAACCGGAGAAATTTCGAATAACACTAAGTTACCTCAACGGGGATATGAAAATCCCCAACAATAAGAATATCATACTTTTTCTCGACAGTAGGATGAGGAAATTCAAAGCCTCCAAAAATGATAGTTGGAACTTTTTCAATAGAATTTACACTATGAACTTGAGATTGTTTCCTCGGAAAGTGTACCGTATGCTCATTACCATTAACATGAAAAGTGACATTGCCTTTGTTGCAATCAATAACAGCCCCTGCAGTATTAAGAAAAGGTCTACCAAGGATAATAGACATACTATCGTCCTCAGGAATATCAAGAATAACAAAGTCCGTTAAGATAGTGACATTTGCAACCACAACAGGCACATCCTCACAAATACCGACAGGTATAACAGTTGATTTATCAGCCATTTGCAAAGATATTTCAGTAGGTGTCAACTTATTCAATTCAAGTCTACGATATAAAGAGAGAGGCATAACACTAACACCGGCTCCAAGATCACATAAAGCAGTTCTAACATAATTTCTTTTAATAGAGCATGGTATAGTTGGTACACCCGGATCTCCAAGTTTCTTAGGTATTCCACCCTTAAAAGTGTAATTAGCAAGCATGGTGGAAATTTCAGCTTCCGATATCTTTCTTTTATTTGTGATGATATCCTTCGTATATTTAGCATAAGGATTTACTTTAAGCATATCAGTTAAGCGCATACGTAAGAAAATAGGTCTAATCATTTCAGCAAAGCGCTCAAAATCCTCATCATCCTTTGACTTGGATGGTTTAGGAGGAAAGGGCATGGGTTTCTGAACCCATGGTTCTCTTTCTTTACCGTGCTTCCTATCATCGAAATCTCTCTTATCATAACGTTGATTCTTTGATTGTGGGTTATCAAGATCAACAGCAGGTTCAATCTCTACATCATTGTCTTTGATAGGTTGAGCATCAACATGAACATTATCATTAACATTATCACTAGGTTCATGTTCATCACCTGATTAAGTTTCAGCACCAGAAATAGAAATATCATTGGGATTCTCGGTTGTGTCTACAGTAGGTTCACTAGAAGCATGCAAAGTCCTATCATTTTTCTTTTTCTTCTTTTTAGAAGAACTAGGTGCCTCTAAATTATTTCTCTGAGAATATTGCTCGACTCTCTTAGGGTGGCCTTCAAGATACAAATGTTCCTGTGTCATTCTACCAGTTCTAGTAGCCACTCTAACAGCAAAGTCATTTTTACTATTCAATTCATCAAGCAAATCATTTTGAGCTTTAAGTACTTGCTCAGTTTGAGTAGCAACCATAGAAGTATATTTGCTAACGCGGTGAAGTTCATCTTTAACTCTAGCCAGATTATCACCTACGCGTCCTATCTCGAAAGCATTATTCTTTAACTCTCTACCAACATAAGCATGAAAACTTTCTTGTCTAGCCATAAAGTCATCAAATTCATCTAAGCATGGGCTATGAAATTTAGTAGAGGGTACTTCAACTTTATCATATCTATAGAGAGAATTTACCTTTACTACCTGTGACGGGTTATCAAGACAATGTGGTTCTTCAGGCGGTAAATTAAGACCATGTATTTCTTCAATAGGAGGTAAATTCTTAACATCTTCTGCTTTAATACCTTTTTCCTTCATTGATTTCTTTGCCTCTTACATATCTTCAGGACTAGAAATAAAACACCTCTCTTCTTCGGAGTGGGTTTAGGAATAGGCTCAGGAGTTGGCTCAATTGGTTCAGGAATTACTTCAGGAACTGGCTCAGGAAGAGTCCAATTATTTTCATTAGTCAACATATTGTTAATAGTATTTCAGCTTCGTCGACTATTCTTTCCCTGAAAACACAACCAGCACAACTATCCAAGTAATCCTTGGGAGCATCGGTTAGTCCATTATAAAAGATATCAAGTATTTCATTTTTCTTAAGAGGATGATCAGGCAAAGCATTAAGTAACATGAGAAGCCTCCCCCAAGCTTGTGGGAGACTCTCTTCTTTGATTTGCACAAAATTATATATTTCCCGCAAGGCAGCTTGTTTCTTATGCGCAGGGAAATATTTAGTAGAGAAGTAATAAATCATATCCTGGGGACTACGCACACAACTAGGAGCAAGAGAATTATACCAAGTATTAGCATCACCCCTTAATGAGAACGGAAATATCTTAAGGATATATAAATAGCGAGACTTCTCATCATTAGTAAATATGGTAGCTATATCATTCAGCTTGGTAAGATGTGCCACAACAGTTTCAGATTCAATGCCATAAAAAGGATCAGATTCAACTAAAGTAATAATATCAGGATCAATAGAGAATTCATAATCCTTATCAGTAACACAAATAGGTGAAGTAGGAAAAGCAGGATCGGGTTTCATTCTAGCATTAAGAGACTGCTGCTTCCATTTAGCTAATAATTTCTTAAGATCATTTCTATCATTGCAAGCAAGAATTTCCATAGCAACTGTTTCATGCATAACATAACCCTTAGGAACAACAGGTAATACATAATCATTGGGGGGACCTTCATCATCACTATCATCAGTAATAGGATCTTTAGTAATTTCATTCCCCCTAAATCTAGCAAGTTGTTCATCAAGAAATTCACCTAATGGCAAAGTAGTATCACGCACAGAAGTAGTTTCATCATGCATAGCAGAAGTGGCATCATCAATAACATGCGACATATCAGAATTCATAGCAGTAGTAGGTTTAGGTGTAGCAAGCCTCCTGATAATAGAAGGAGAATCTAGTGCAAGGCTAGATGGCAGTTCCTTACCACCATCGTAGCTGAGGGCAAAATAGTAGTTCGATCGTCTTTCAAGTTCTTCATAGTGATCAACAGATATAAATCCCAAGTGACTCAGAGAATAGAGCTATGCTCCCCGGCAACGCCGTCAGAAATTAGTCTTGATAACCCACAAGTATAGGGGATCGCAACAGCTTTCGAGGGTAGAGTATTCAACCCAAATTTATTAATTTGACACAAGGGGAGCCAAAGAATATTCTTGAGTATTAGCAGTTGAGTTTTCAATTCAACCACACCTGGATAACTTAGTATCTGCAGAAAAGTGTTTAGTAGCGAAAGTGGTATGATAGTAATAGTAACGGTAGCAAAAGTAAAGATAAATGTTTTTGGGTTTTTGTAGTAGTTGTAACAGTAGCAACAGAAAAGTAAATGAGCGAAGAACAATATATGAAAAGCTCGTAGGAAATGGATCAGTGATGGATAATTATGCCGGATGCAATTCCTCGTGCAATAGTTATAACATAGGGTGATATAGAACTAGCTCCAATTCATCAATGTAATGTAGGCATGTATTCCGTAAACAATCATACGTGCTTATGGAAAAGAACTTGTATGCCATCTTTTGTCCTACCCTCCCGTTGCAGCGGGGTCCTTACAGAAACTAAGGGATATTAAGGCCTCCTTTTAATAGAGAACCGGAACAAAGCATTAACACATAGTGAATACATGAACTCCTCAAACTATGGTCATCACCGAGAAGTATCCTGATTATTGTCACTTCGGGGTTGTCGGATCATAACACATAATAGGTGACTATAGACTTGCAAGATAGGATCAAGAACACACATATATTCATGAAAACATAATAGGTTCAGATCTGAAATCATGGCACTCGGGCCCTAGTGACAAGCATTAAGCATAGCAAAGTCATAGCAGCATCAATCTCAGAACATAGTGCATACTAGGGATCAAACCCTAACAAAACTAACTTGATTACATGGTGAATCTCATCCAACCCATCACCGTCCAGCAAGCCTACGATGGAATTACTCACACACGGCGGTGAGCATCATGAAATTGGTGATGGAGGATGGTTGGTGATGATGACGGCGACGAATCCCCCTCTCCGGAGCCCCGAACGGACTCCAGATCAGCCCTCCCGAGAGAGATTAGGGCTTGGCGGCGGCTCCATGTCGTGAAACGCGATGAAACTTTCTCTCTGATTTTTTTCTCCCCGAGACGGAATATATGGAGTTGGAGTTGAGGTCGGAGGGTGTCCAGGGGGCCCACAAGATAGGGGGTCGCGCCCTGGGGGGGCGCCCCCTTGTCTCGTGGACAGGCCGTGGGCCCCCAGGCACTAATTCTTTCGCCAATTTTTTTATTAAATCTGAAAAGTGCCACCGTGGATTTCTAGGACATTCCTATAACTTTTCTTTTCTACACATAAAACAACATAATGGTAGTTCTGCTGAAAACAACGTCAGTCTGGGTTAGTTTCATTCAAATCATGCAAGTTAGAGACCAAAACAAGGGCAAAAGTGTTTGGAAAAGTAGATACGTTCGAGACGTATCAGGGCTCCCTCCCACGCCCAGTGGAAGCACTTAGCTCCGTGCTGGTGAGAAGACGTCGAAGACTAGACTAGGTGCCGGACGCGGCCCTTTGCTTTTGCTTCCTTTTATGTGGTCGAGCTTTCTCATTTCGGATTTAAGTTGAAGTTGATTTTTTGTTTGCGTAAGTGGGGAGGGGTGTCTTGTCTTGTTCGCGCGGTTTCTCGTTTTCTGTTTCCTGCCGAAGATGGAATTCGCACTAGCTGCCTCCCCCTCGCGAGCCCCTCGCGGGCGGGGCTGGGCTCAGCACACGCACGCATGCCGTCTCACGGTCGGAACTTGCTCTCGCAAGGCTGTCGCCACATGGTCAAACAGGTCTCCCGAGGGACCCCCGGAGAGTCACCACAAACCTACTCGAGGCTCGCCCAGGATAAAGGTAAAATCACAGCAACCAGCTCATCACAGGGCCCGTAACACCGTATGAGCGTCCATTCAGCGCCGTCCTTAACGACGCGTGGACAACAGTCCTTTTTACATGAGGGGTTTCCCCTTCCAAAATGCTCTTACAACCTTCAGGGCCATGCCCGAGCTTTGTCCGCGTAGGATAAATAGCAGGGGGGCACCGGATCAATCAGAAATGTCGCTCACTGCACCCTCTTGGTCGTCTCTAGGAGCATCGCTGGGACCACTGTCGCTGTCGCTGGCTTCACCATCACCACCGTCGGCGCCGTCTTCGCCGCCGTTCACCACGTCACCTTCATCTGTAGCAACTACCACCCCGTCATCGTCTGAGGTGAAGGATCGGACAAGTGCATCCACATTGTACTCCACCCAACGCGCCAGGTCGCCTCGGATGTCCTCGGGCACCAGGGCGATGGCGGCGTTGAAGTCAAAGTGGGGGTCAATGTTCTGAAGATGGCTGAAGACGTGGGAGAATGCGCGCGCGAGCAGGCCACGGATCCTCTCCTCGACAAGCTCACGAGCCCTCTCGGAGCGATTCTCCATACGCGTCACCATGTCAGTGAAGAACTGGAGATTACCGGCATAGTTGCACGTGGGGTTGCTCAGCGGTCACGTCGCAGATATTGCCCAGGGCCCTGTTGGCCTTTTCCCTGAGCGTTCGGAGCATGGGGCCATGCATGTCCTCCAGCCTCTGCCACTGGCGAACCTCATCTTCCTTCCGCCGCACGATGGACTTGGTGTAGTCAATCCTCCGTTGGAGGAGAAGCAGCTCAGCCCGGGAGGAGGCCAACTCAGCCTGCACCGCGACCAGGGCGGCTGTGGTGGCCTCAGTGCGCTGCGTTGCTTCAGTCAGCTTGGTCCTAAGAGCAACAGTCCTTCCTGAAGCCTTGGCCTTATCAGCTCCAACCTCTCGTCATACTCGCGCTCAAGACCCGCGCGAACTTCCGCCACGTGACGGTCGATCTCTTCTTGGATTCGGACCTCCCGCGCGCCAACGTCGCCTCCGCCTGGGTAACCTGGCGCCCCCTCGTATCCAATCGTTCAAGATCGAGCTTGCGCTCGGTAGCTTCCAGCGTCAGCGCTTCCTCGCGCCTCCGAAGCTCCTCCTCTTCGATGGGTGTCCCCTTCAGCGATGCAAGGGAAGCTTGGCGCAGCTCCACTTGCTCCTCCAGGGAATTGCACTAGGATTGGAGCTCCGACGCTCGCTCCTCCGTGATCTCGTGTTGTCGGTCTGCCTCCTGAGCCTCCTCAATGGCTCGGGAGCAGGCCTTCCATGAGGCCACGAGAGACGCTTAGGCCTTTGCATTGTCAAGATGACACTGATGACGCGTAAGGCTGACAGCCACCTTCAGCTTGCGCCGTTCCTCAGCCAGCCGCAGGACTTCGGCTTCAAGACGTGCGTCCTCGCCTGCAAGCTCTACAACAAGCTGGCTCACCACGTCCGTCGCCTTCCAGAGAAACTCTTGGCGGATGGCGTTGCGCTCCTGCGCTCGCTCGAGCACGTCGTCGATGTCGTCCTTCGCTGCTGGCGCTGGCGGAGGGCCCTGAAGTGGTTCGCCCCCTCTCGGAAGGTGGCTGGGGACTGGCACCCCTACAATCGCCAGGTGGGCCTCGCGAGGGACCCAACCAGGCGCCGATCCATCCCCAGAAGAAGAGCCAAAGATCGACTTCAACCATTCGCCGTCCGTGATCAGAGAAGGAGCCCGGGGCAAGCTGATTGCATCCTGGGCACGGTCGCGAGGGAAAGGTGGCAAAGACACAGGCTCGAGGCACCATGCGAGCCGGCTTGCCTCTCCGGATGAATCCACGTCAGGGCGCTCGAGGCCAACGGTGGAGGAGAGGCCTGAGGAGGTGGCTTCTTAGCTGGCTCCGCAGGCTTGGCAGGAGGGATCATGAAGGGCCACAGTAAGCAAAGGAATAGCAAATGAGGAGTTAAAAGAAGGAGGGAATTACTCATCCATGGTGAAGTACTTCCTATCCTTCAGCGGCCGGCAGGGGCGCTCGCTGCCGCTTGAAGACTCCTTCCTCTTGCGGAGGGCGTCGAAGTCTATGCCGAACCGGCCCAAGCTCTTGACATGAGGGCCGACGCGTGGCATGGATGTCGTAGCACCAAGGCGGCCTGCCTCAGGGGCGCCAGGCTGGGAGGAGCGATCAGGTGCCACCTCTCGGTGGCCTGCTGAGGCCTCGGGGGTTTCGGCCTCGGGAGCCGCAGGTGGTGTCCCCTCGTCAACGATCGCCTCAGGACGGGCTTCGCAAGCTCCAGGGGATAACATCTTGGGAGCCCCGCGCGACATCGGCATCTCGACACTAGATCCCCCAGCCTCTAGCGATGCTTGCCTCCCTGCACCACCTCCTAAGGCAAGATCAACGTGGGCAGTGGGGGGAGGAGCCATGGCGACGTGATTTTCACGGGGCCCCACAAGGTCCGCTGGGCGCAACCCCCATTCGTCGAAGCAGGGCATTTGCCTCGCGAACTCGGCCCTGCCCGAGCAAAGATACAAGAGGCCACCTGCATGCCGGATGTCGCCCGGAGAGGGGTCGACAGTCAAGACCTTCAGCACCTTCCTCAGTGTTTCAGGCGCGAGATCCTTGTCCTGAAGCCTCATACAGTCTTGATGCCAAGTCAAGGTCCACATCGGTCGAGCGTGGCGCTAGAGAGGGGCGATGCGGCACTGGAGGAACTCCTTGACCACCTGGGGCGCGTCACGCCAAGCATCCTCATCCTCTCGAATCAGCGCCAGATGAAAGCGAGGAGGGGGCTTGTGAGCTTCTCATGACCCCAGCCTGGATTAGGGATAGTCGGCAATGTCGGATGCGCGAGCAGGGGGCTGGGCACCCCAACATCCACGTACAACCACCGCCCTGAAACCCACTCAAGGAAGTTGGAAGGCCAAAATCAATCCCCGAGGAGGCCGTCTCTGGCACGGCCTGGAAGGTCACCCACCCCGAGCACTGCGATGGGTCGGACAGGCACAAGGAAAAGAAGTGGCGCAGGAGGGCAACGGAAGGGGCAATGCCCACCATGGCTTCGCAGACGAAGGCGAAGACAGCAAGAAGAGTAGTGGATTGGGGACCGAGATGCATCATATGGATCTGGTAGTTGGAAAGCACCGCATTGAAGAAGGCAGAGAAGGGAGGAACCAGGCCAGCCCACAGGGCATCGGCGAAGAATCAAACCTCCATGACGATCGTGTCGAAGGAGGCATGGGAGGCAGGCCAAGCCATTGTCCTTCCGCACTCATTGAAGCTGGAGGCGAGGGCAGAGCAGACCTTGTCCAAAGCTTCCGGATTGAGTATCAGCGACAGGTCGACGGCGGGCGCGGTTGCCGGAGGCGAGCTGGCCGAAGGCGCGGGATTCTTCCCTTTCTCCCTTTTTGTTGGCGCCATGGCAACGGAAGGGGGCAGAGCTCAAGTTGGATTGGAGGCAGAAACAGAGGCTCAAGGAAGAAAGGGGAACAGGAAGCACGCGGGCAGCAAGGAGAGAATAACTGTGTACATTTTCGTGGCCGCCTAGCCAGGAGGATATTGAGGGAGCGCGGGGAAGCGGAGACGCCCACGTCCAATCAACCGCCACGCGGTGACCAAGGCCCCAGGCTGATGGGGCCCGCAGTGCTCCGCACTTGCCCTTTCACTTCGTTGCTAAGCCAAGTCCGAGCGTGCCTTGGGCCCGGGGGCTACTGTCGGCGTTCTGGGAACAGGGGTCCCCAGACATGCTTGCTTGCGGCCTGCGGCGTGGCTCAAGCAGAGGCCCAGTACGGCCCGTCTTCATCGACCCAAGCTCAAGATCCTCGCGAGGGGCCAAGCCTCGCGGAGCGTATGACGCAAGGCTTCCTCAGGGGCGGCCTCACCAGGCTGGCTCGTGAGGAGGCAGAGAGATCAAGGCAGGGGTACCTCATGAGGTGCTCATGACGCAAGCCATGACGATCGAGACCAGGCGGGCGCTAGGCGGGCACCAGCCTGCGAAGTGTCCTCGTTTCCTCTTTCGTACAAAGGGGGCAAGCGCAGGCGCGGAGTACCGAGGCATCAAGCAAAGGTTACCATTTTGGTGCAATGAGACCAAGACCAGCAGAGCGGCAGGACGGAGGTCACCATGGAGCCCAAGACGGCGTCATCCCCAGTGCCTTTGGCAGTCGAAGACCAACTTTAGCCAGGATAACTTGTACTAGATGTTCCCCTTCAAAATGGCCGTTGATGGCTCCCTTCCCGCTCAATATTTGGGAAGAGGACCAGGGCCTCTATAAATTGAGCTAGCCACCAAAGTAGGTAGGAGAGGAGAGATCAGATCGACACCTCACCTAGAGGCGGGAAGATCCATCCCAAGTAGAACACCGCACTAGCTCAACAACACCTCTTGCGAGGCTGTTCTTCCTCTGTACTCTTCATCATCAGCCCCTGAGGCAATCCATCACACTACAAACTAGAGTAGGGTTTTACACCACAACGGTGGCCCGAACTACTATAAACCTCGTGTCCCTTGTGTTGTTCATCGTGTAGCTTAGATTCATGGCGAGGCGTTGGGACGTGGATCGGTAGGGGGAAGATCTTCGTGTGCACCCCAGAGTTCGAATGTCACATCCCTAATTCTGGCCGACCTATGCTAGCTTCCATGTGAGCATCATGTTTAAATTCAAATGAAACATGAATTGAGGAATTTTCAAAAGCCTCAGAAATCCTCTAAAAATAACCAACATTTAAATCTCATCAAATGAGTCCAAGAAAATGTTCCTGTTATTCTGTAAAATATTGGCATGAGGTAAAATGCAAACCAATATTTTTGGAGTGACTGAAATATGTATTTTGGGCCTTTTGAATTAAACCAATGACATATTTGAGTTGGATTTATTTCTATTATATAAGAAATAAAGCTCAAACATTTTTGTAAGTTGCATGTGACCTTGGGCTAGTCCTGAGCTCACATAACAATTTACAGAAAGTTTATAAAAATGATTTGATGTTCTAAATCAAATCAAAACAAAATAACAGAAATAGAAAAGAAAAATAAGAGAGAGAGAGAGAGAGAGAAGAATATTACCTGGCGCCACCAACCGGCCCAGCACTGCAGCTGGCCGGCCGAGCCACCACCGCCTCCTCCTTGTCGTCTTCCTCCCCCGCCAGAAGGACGGAGGCGGGTGGCCGCCCCGCGCCGGCCACCTCCTCCCTCCCTGCCTGTGTGGCTCCTCCCCGGTGCTCCTACACGACAGCACAGAGATGCCACGCACCCCCCTGGACCTCTCTCACTCTCTCCCGACCTCTTCCCCCTCCTCTGCTTTCTCTCCCTCTCGCGCCCGAGCACAGCCGTAGCCGCGCCGCCATAACGCCGCAGCCTCCATGGTCCCCTCGCCTCCCCGACGTGGCCACGAGCATCACCGCACCTCCCTCGTCCTCTTCGTTCAGCCACGCCTCACCGTAGGCCCTGCATCGCCGCCATCTTCATCATCTTCGTCACCGGCCGCCGGAGATCCACCTCGCCGCTCCACTCGCTTCGGTGCCTCCCTGAGCACGCCGAGGCCACCACTGCACTCCTCGTGAGCTCCTGATCATCCTCCCCCTCTCTGTTTTCTCTCTAGCACACCGTAGCCACCCCGCCTCTCTCACCCGACAGCGCCGCCACCAAAGCTCACCGGCGATGACGCTCCGGTGACCATTTGGTCCCAGGCATGCGTCCAACGTCCTCGCCACACCGCATAGACGCCGCAGGTGTTAACCCCGCATCGCCAAGGCCGTTGTGGCCCCGACCCCGAGCTAACCCGAGCTCTGACCGCCGCCTCTGTGCTCGCCGTCGTCATCTCCGGCGACTCCGAGGCCTTCCGATCGCTCTGCTAGACGCGGTCGAGCACGGGCTACCCCCTGGTGGCCTTCACGCATCCAGCCGTCACCCGCAGCTCAAGTCCGGCGAGTTGCCGCTGCAGTTTAGGTCGCCGCCGGTGAAACTCCAGCGAGAGCCGACGTGGCCTCGTCATTAGCACTAACCCCCGCCAGCTGGACCACCATTAGACGCTGACAGCGGGCCCCGCAGTGGGTCAAAGCCCAAGTCAACGTGGGATTAGTGTCTGTCTCACTAACCAGTGGTCCCCACTGGTCAGGTTTGACTCTGTTGACCTGCCAAGGTCAGCATGACGCAATGCTGACACAATAATAGGTCTTTCTGGATTTATTCTTTTTAGGATATTCCAGAAAATGGCCAAAACTTCTAAAATTCGTATAAATTCAACCATAACTCCAAATGAGATAAATTATATATGAAAATGATCAGAAAAATACAATCTGTCCATCCGTAACATTTTCATGGATGATAGAACAACTTATGGCTGTTGTTTTGGCCAAATCTTATAATGGCATTTAAACCTTCACATATGGAGTTTGAATTTGAACCTAGGGTTCAAACCAACTTCATTTAACCTGCTGCTAGTTGCATTAGCTCAAACCACAACATATTGCCATGTCATGATCATGCATCGTATTGTGCATTACATTGATTGTGTTTCCTTCTCTGTTGCCGGTATTTATCCCCTTTCGATAGACGTGATACCGACGATGAAATCGATGACACCGATGAAGAGCTATACTATCTTCAGAAGCGCCAGGCAAGCAAAACCCCCTTGTTCATTCCGATACAATCCCACTCTCTCGCTTCTCCTCTCTTTTACTGCATTAAGACAACAATGATACAACTGTTACATGCTACGGTAGCTGAACCCCTTTTCCTCTGCATGACCTGTCATTGCCACAGTAAATAGATGAAACCCACTAGCATGAGTAGGAGTTGTTTGAGCCCTGATGTGCCTACTCATTCATGCTTGTTTGTCATGTCTGCTATTGCTTAGAGTTGTGTCAGGTCTGATTCATTGGGGATGAATTGGAATGTGATGAACATGTTCTACTGTGTGTGAGCTAAGTGTGTGAACACGATTTGGTAAAGGTAGCGGTGAGAGGCCATGTAGGAGTACATGGTGGGTTGTCTCATTGAAGTCGTCCTTAGGAACCGAGTTCTGTGTTTGTGATCCATGAAATAGTTACTACCACGCATTGGGCCCAAAACTAATGGACCCTCTCGGCTTCTTAATCACCCTTGTCCTCTGTCCAGGAGTTGCAAGTAGTTTTTGGTGTTTGCAGTATGCTGGAGGCCGTGGGCAGCGCTGACCCGAGGGGTGGGCTGTGATGCGGTAGGCACGTGGCCGGGTATGCCGGGCACCCGTTTGGTGTCGCGGAACCATGTACACATCGTTCAAGGCAGTATGTGGAAACCTCGGCCGCACTCCCTACTGTAGGAACCTAAATAGGCGATAAACCTGGACTAGAGACTTGTGTTTAGGTAGGCCATGGCCGACACCCTCGCCAGGCTTCCGCTTGAAGGTTGCTGAGATACATGACGTGTACATGGCGGTAAGTGGCGAGAGCGTGTGTGAAGAAGTACACCCCTACAGGGTTAACATCATCTATTCGAATAGCCGCGTCCGTGGTAAAGGACCTCTGGGTTGCCTATACAGTTCATAGACAAGTGAAAGTGGATACTTTAAAATGTGCAAGATAAGCGTCAGTGCTATGGATGGCTTTCTCGTAGGGAGACGGGAGCGGATCCATAGTAGTGTATTGATATGGTGAATATGTGGACTCGTGTGCGCCACCTCAAAAGAGTTACTTGCAGTCGTAGTTAAGGATAGCCACCGAGTCAAAGCTGGCTTGCTGCAGTTAAACTCCACCACCCCCTTTGTTGATAATGATGCATATGTAGTTAGTTCTGATGTAAGTCTTGCTGGGTACATTTGTACTCACGTTTGCCTGTTTTATGTTTTGCAGAGAGACTTCGGTCTCGCTAGTAGTTCCACGTGGACTTCGACGTTTAGCTTGTTACGTAAGCTACGATCTTGTGCCCTCGGCAGGATCTGGTAGATAGTAAGGCTTCTTAGCCTTTTTCATTTATAGTTATCTGTACTCAGACATGTTAATCTTCCGCATGTGCTTTGACTTGTATGCTCTGACTGTTGGATCATGAGACCCATGTTTGTAATATCTCGCTCCTCGGAGCCTATTGAATAAAATACTTGAGTCGTAGAGTCATGTTGTGATGCCATGTTGTATTTGCACATATCGAGCATATTGTGTGTATGTTATTGAAATGCTTGGTATGTGTGGGATCTGACTATCTAGTTGTTTATCCTTGGTAGCCTCTCTTACCGGGAAATGTCTCCTAGTGCTTCCATTGAGCCTTGGTAGCTTGCTACTGCTCCGGAACACTTAGGCTGGCTCGCATGTGTCCTTCTTCGTTCCTGTGTCTGTCCCTTCGGGGAAATGTCACGCGGTGTCTACCGGAGTCATGTTAGCCTGCTACAGCCCGGTTTACTGGAGTCCTGCTAGCCTAGTTGCTACAGCTCGGATTAACTCGCTGATGACCAATACGTTTGTTGTTGGGTCATGTATGCTTGTCCCTGTAAGTTAGTGCCACTTTGGGTTCATGACTAGCCATGTCAGCCCGGGCTCCTTGTCATATGGATGCTAGCGACACTATCATATACGTGTGTCAAAAGGTGCAAACGGTCCGGGCAAGGTAAGGCGACACCCGTGGGAATACCATGCGTGAGGCCGCAAAGTGATATGAGGTGTTACATGCTAGATCGGTGTGGCTTTGAGTCAGGGTCCTGACAGCTTTGGTATCAGAGCCTCACTTCCTGTAGGATTACCAAGCCAAACTGGTCGAAGTTGAGTCTAGAAATGCTTTAGTTATATGTACAGGAATTGATTGTGGGATGGAATGTAAGGCTCTTTTTACTCCTTATACCTCATGCCCTCTGATCCGAGTCATCTTATCTTTCCTTCGGGGTTAAGGAACTAGGCTTTCTCTTCTTTCTATCAGGATCACGTGTTACTAATCTGTAGACCTATAAGATTGTTAAATATAAGCCTTAGTTCAGCTCCTACTATCTCCGCGTGTTGATCGATGATCTCGAAACCTTGATATTATGAGGTTCGAGTGGTTATGCCACCATTTTGCAGAATGTCTCAAATCTTTTTGAGCATTTACAACCGTTATGCTGTCCGAGTCATCCCAGGTTTCTAAACAGTCTGATTCATTTGCAAATTCCTTCTTATCGTTCTAAAGTTCCTTTGTGCCAGATCAACCACACTAACTAGTGTGTTGAGGTACTTCATTGCCTCGGCATTTGTGTTGGAGCTATTATTATGACCCTAGGTGTCTAGAGTATCATCTAGTAACCTAACCATGTTTTGTGTTCCCAGTGTGATGATTCTGGCCATTATTCCCGAAAGCATCCCGTGATGCCACTTAGTAGTAGGCATTCTATCCCTGGGTTCTTGAACCCAAGACTAACCCTACTTACTTCATGTTGTTAGTGTTGCTAGTTCCCTTAGGTTATTAGTAACCTTTGTGTTAGTCCTTGAGATCTGTGGTATTTATTTCTTCCAAATACCATGAACTACTTATGGCAGAAGTTCCTCGTTGAACCAAAAGATCACAACCAGAGTGCTCTTGACGAGCTCTCGATTCTATGTTGTTACTCTGCCAGTCCTACCTTTCTGCATGGGTTATCTGGAAGAAACCTGTTGAACCTGGTTCGACATACTAATCTATGCATCCACAACTCAGAAAGTTATATGTTCCTTGAGTTGTCCCTCCTTAGTTATCCTCTGGCCCTCATCTATCAAATGATAGTCAGGAGTAGTCATGCACTCGTGCTCATCGATGCCTATTATTCTTGTGGTCCATCAAGCCATTCTATTCGGAATGACTAGGAGAAACAAACTCCAGTACCTCATCTATATCCAGGATTGGGCCAAAGCAGTTGTGTTCCGCAGATCAAATACTAATCCAGCTTTTGTTCTGTTCTACCTTGGAGTATTACCATTTTTGTATTAAGATTATCATGGGAATTGCACACCATCCTATAAACTCTTGATATAGTGATACTTCTCACCCTCATTATTCATTCCTCGGTTCCGTGTTGTCACAACCGGAATGCCGACAAGTGAATCGTGATGTGTGAAATCTATACCCCTAGCAACTCCGTTGCTTGGTAGTTAAATGGACAATAACCTCATTCTAGCATGTTGATTATTGAATCGCCATCCTAAGGTTGATCGTGCTACCTAGTCCATATCCCTGGTGCACTCTTCGATCAATGAGTTCGGATTGTGTCAATCCCTTGCTCGTTTGATCATATCGTCTTGCCCTGAAAAGCAAGATTGTTCTCGAGCTTACTAACATATCGGTGGTTCGTGATTTTCCGAATATCTTCTCGGAAGTGTTACCAGGTTGTCACCTGACCGCTATGTTGAGTTCGTGATCAAGCTGGTTTATTCTTGTAAACCACCCTTTCTCCAAGAATCTGTGTTCGATATCCTGAGCTAGTTGGTTAAGCTAAACTGCCGGATTTCGGGTTCCGGCAGACCCTTGAGGTTCGAACGCTGGGGTGCGCGCGGAGATTCAACCCTCTACTGGCTCGCTCCTCACCGAATCCCTAGGACCTAAACTACAAAACTAAACAGCACAAGAGACACAAGATTTATACTGGTTCAGGCCACCATTGTGGTGTAATACCCTACTCCAGTGTGTGGTGTGGTGGATTGCCTCTTGGGCTTGATGATGAACAATACAAAGCAGAACAGCCTCGCGAGGGTCTATTCTTGGCTGGTGCGATGAACTGCTAGGAGGGGTTCAATCGCTCTATCTACTGGTTTCTTGATGAAGATCCAGTTGCCTCTACCCTGGGGGTGGCTAGTCCTATTTATAGGCAAAGGCCCTGGGCCTCTTCCCAAATATTGAGCGGCAAGGGCACCAACAATTGGCCATTTTGAAGGGGAACAACGGGTACACTTATCCTGACTAAAGTTGGTCCTTGCCTGTCAAAGGCTCTGGTGATGACGTCGACTTGGGC
The DNA here is from genome assembly GCF_002162155.2 of Triticum dicoccoides. Classification (NCBI taxonomy): domain Eukaryota; kingdom Viridiplantae; phylum Streptophyta; class Magnoliopsida; order Poales; family Poaceae; genus Triticum; species Triticum dicoccoides. The sequence continues at coordinate 305,117,613 of NC_041391.1, forward strand.
TCCACAATGACTTCCTTCCTGCCGTTGGGCTGGTCTTGGTCTTGTTGCACCGAAATGGATGCCTTTGCTTGATACTCTCGCCTGCGCTTGCTCCCTTTGCACCAAAGAGGAAAGGAGGACACTGCATGGGCTCGCGCCCGACTGGCGCCCTTGGTCGTCATGGCTTGCGTCATGGGCACCTCGCGAGGTACCGTGCCTTGAACTCTCTGCCTCCTCATGAGCCTGCCTGATGAGGCCGTGCCTGAGGAAGCTCCTTGTCGTCCGCCCTGCGAGGCTTGGCCCCTCGCGAGGGTCTTGAACTTGCGTTGATGAAGATGGGCTGCGCTGGGCCTCCTTTGAGCCATGCCGCAGGCCGCAGGCAGGCAAGTCTGGGGACCCCCGTTCCCAGAACGCCGACAGTAGCCCCCGGGCCCACGGCGCGCCCGAACTTGGCTGGGCAGAGAGGCGAAAGGGCAAGTGCGAAGCGTCACGGGCCCTAACAGCCTGCGGCCTCGGGCGCCGCGTGGCGGTCGATTGGTCGGGGGGACTCCGCTTCCCCATGACGCCTTGGTAACCGCACGGATTCGACAAGTCCCTGCATGCAAAGCGGGTCATGATTACCTGTGATCGTGGAGGTCGACGGTTGGCGTTCGCCGGCTATAAGTACGGAACGGCGCGCGCCCTTCCAGCCTATCTCCTCTTGCTTCTCCTTCTTCTCCATGGCTCCACCAAGGAAGTTTTCGGCCGCAAAGAAAGGGAAGGCCCGCCAGGTTGAGTCTTCCTCTCCCCCACCCAAGCGCGGTCGAGGTCGCCCTCGCAAGCATCCTGTGGCCTCCATGGTGGTCCCCCGTGGTGGCGGAGGTGGCTCTCAGCACGGGGACGAGCGGCTGGCCATGGTCGGCGGGCGTGCCCCAGCCGCGCGACCCCCGAGGCCGCGCCTCCATGCTGCGGAGGCGCTGCCGGAGTTCGTGGTGTGGGCGGTAGAGTCGTACGGCGCCCGGCTTCAGCTCCCTTGCTTCCTCCTGGGTGAGCTCCCAGATGGCGCCCTGGGTGGCCTCTGGCTCCAAGCGGATGGTTGCTGCAGCCGGGCTTCGTGGGCTTCTCTGGAGGTATCTGCTACAGGGAACCTGTTCCTGACCCGCGGCTAGCAGACATTTGCTCGCGCGCGTGGTCTTCGCCGCCGGTGCTCCCTGCACTTTAAGTACGACGGCGACGCCACCCTCTACGTGAGGGTGTTTCGGGAAGATGGTCGCCGCATGGAGTGCTGCCCTGAAGACGACGATCGCGGCCGGGGACTCAGCCCCGGTGAGGATGGAGAGGGCAGCGCACGGGCGGCTGGCGACGCCCGTGACTCCTCAAGCTTCACCAGCTCTTCTTCGGGTGGTGACTCTTCCAGCAGCGGCCGCGGCCAGCCCCCATGCCGCCACGCCTGCTTGGGGGTGGCAGCAGGTCTGCTCGTGTCGCGCCCCGGTGAAGCGCGAGACGGAGTCCGCCTGAGCTCCGGAGGCGGGTCGAGTCTTCCTAGACGGCCGGCACGGGACGTGCTTCGCCTGCTTTTGTTCTTTTCCTTTCTTTTCTCCTGCGCAAAAAAGACAGCAATGTGTGGCCCCATGGGGGCCCGTTTGGGTTAACATCGTTAATTATTGTACTGCTTTTGTTATCCTGATACTGTTCTTTTCTGTCCTACGCCCATTCGCAAGTAAACCCCGGCTTTGGCCGCAGGGGCGACCGACCCAGGCCCCGTGTTCGCGTCGTGCTGCCCGTGAGGCATGGTCCGGAGGGGTGCTCCGGCTGTGGACCAGGGTCGTGAAAACTTGAGCGATGGCGGTAGGAACACGCGTGAGGGCTCCCGGGGCTTCTGCCTCGCGAGCCCCCGTGCAAGAGAAATCGAGGCAGGAGAGCGAAAAAGGTCGAAGAACCACGGACCAAAAGATGGCGATAGTTTCGATAAAAACTCCAAATGGGAATAACTAGTCAACTGCAGAAAGCAAATGAAAAAGCCGCGTCCGGCACCTAGTCTAGTCTTCGACGTCTTCTCACCAGCGCGGAGCTAAGTGCTGCCACTGGGCATGGGAGGGAGCCCCAGGGCCTGAGTCTGGCACCCCTAAAACTCCGGGGCGTGTACAGCCCCAACTCATTAGTACATGAGAGTGTCACGAGCGGCGAGCTTCACAGGCGTTGGCCTTCTTCACAGGCTCTGGGCCTTTCTTCGGGGAAGCAAGCTTCACGGGCGTTGGCCCTCTTCACAGGCTCCGGGCCCTTTCCAAAACGCGACAGCTTCACAGGAATTCGCCTTCTTCACAGGCTCTGGGCCTTTTCCAAAAAGATGAGCTTCACAGGCATTCGCCTTCTTCACAGGCTCTGGGCCTTTTCCAAAAAGATAAGCTTCACAGGCATTCGCCTTCTTCACATGCTCTTGACCTTTTCCAAAAAGATAAGCTTCACAGGCATTCACTTTCTTCACAGGCTCTGGGCCTTTTCCAAAAAGATAAGCTTCACAGGCATTCGCCTTCTTCACAGGCTCTGGGCCTTTTCCAAAAAGATAAGCTTCACAGGCATTCGCCTTCTTCACAGGCTCTGGGCCTTTTCAGGGGTAAAACCTTCGGAGGTGCTGGATGTTCCACGCGTTCTGTATAGGTACTCCCTCCTGAGTCTCCAAGTGCACGGAGCCGGGCCTGGAAACATGAACAAGCTTGAACGGGCCCTCCCACATGGGAGAGAGCTTATGCAGCCCCTCCCTGGAGAGGACCCGCCGGAGCACGAGGTCTCCTACCTCGAGAGTTCTGGGGCAGATGTTGCGGCAGTGGTATCACTGGAGTGCCTGCTGGTACCTTGCCGCTTGCAGCGCAGCTTCTCGACGATGTTCCTCCCCCAGCACGAGGTCCGTCCCCCACATGGCGTCCTGCAGCGTCTCATTGAACGCCAGGACCCGCACGGATCGATGCTTGACCTCGTGAGGGAGGACCGCTTCGGCTCTGTAGACCAGGAAGAAGGGGGTCTCTCTAGTCGGCTTGGTCGCGGTTGTGCGGCTGGACCACAACACGGACTGAAGCTCGTCATACCAGCCCCTGCCGCAGGCCTCCAGTTTCTTCTTGAATGTCCTGGTCTTGAGGCCCCTCAGGACCTCTGTGTTGGCCCCCTCGGCCTGTCCGTTGCTTCAGGGGTGCGCCACCGAAGCGTAGCATATCTGCGTCCCAAGGTTAGCGCAATATGTTTTGGAAAGGTTACTGGTGAACTATGAACCGTTGTTGGTGATGATGCGGTTCGGCACTCCGAACCGGCTCACGATGCCCTTGATGAACTTGACCGCAGAACCAGCGGGGATGGTGCGGACGGCCTCGACTTCGGCCCACTTGGTGAATTTGTCCACAGCGACGTAGAGGTAGCGATAGCCCCCTGGTGCCCGAGGAAAAGGGCCCAGGATGTCCAGCCCCCAAACCGCGAATGGCCAAGTGAGGGGGATTGTTTGCAGACCTCCTGCAGGCTGGTGGATTTTCTTGGCATGGAATTGGCAGGCCTCGCAAGCCTTCACAAGTTCAACAGCGTCATTGAGCGCAGTGGGCCAATAGAAACCGCTGCGAAACGCCTTGCCGACGAGGGTCCGTGACGATGAATGATGCCCACAGTCTCCATCGTGTATATCTGCCAGCAGTTCCTTCCCCTGATCCCTGGTGATGCAGCACAGGGACACATCATTCGGTCGTTTCCGGTAGAGCTCTCCATCCATTATGCAGTACGCTGTGGCTTCCCGCGCCACACGCTCTACTTCCTCCTCCTTCTCCGGCAGGGTCCCTTGCGTTAAGTAACTCCTGAGCTCTGTGATCCAGCTCCCCTCTTGAGGTTCCATCGTCAGGAGCAGGCGTGCTCCTGTGGCCGGGCCACAGGCTGGGGTTTCCGAGGCAGGTGGCTGAGGGAGCTCCACCCGAGGTTGCGCTGTGCGTGACAATGGTGGCAGGGCTGAAGGCTTGAAGAGTCGTTCCTCAAAGATGCCCGGCTCCTGGGGCAACCTCCTGGAGGCTCGTTTGGCGATATCGTCGGCCTCTTGATTAGTGCCGCGGGGCACATGCTGCAGCTCCAACCCCCAGAACTGTTTCTCCATCCTGCGGACCTCTGCAAGGTAGGCCTCCATGTGCTCATCTCTTGGCTCGTACACCTTGTTGGAGAAATTGACAAGGATCTGCGAATCGCCCTTGATAGTAAGACGCTTTACTCCCAGGGCAGCGGCGGCCTTCAGTCCTGCTATCAGCCCCTCGTACTTTGCTATATTGTTGGAGACCTTCTCGCCCTGCTGGAAACAGAGCTGCATGGTGTAGTAGAGCCTGTCCTGAGCGGGAGATATGAGCACCGCTCCAGCTCCAGCGCCCTGCCTAGAGAACGCTCCGTCGAAGCACATAACCCAGCCCTCTGGCGCTTTGATCCCTGGGGAGAGGGATCGATCCTCTCCGGCCCTGAGGCCCGGTGCCTCTATCCATTCGGCCACAAAATCGGCCAGCGCGGCCCCCTTGAGCTTGGGGGTTTCCGCACTGGCAGGCCGCGCCGCCGCCGCCGTCTTGAGGGCGAGCTTGAGCACTCGCAGCGCACCTTCGGTGTCCCCACGCACGGTGAGGACGCCGTTGCTCCTGGGCATCTTCATGAGGTTGTACCCCAGGTGAGTCGCGGCCATGAATTTGGCCAATGCTGGATAGCCAAGGATGGCATTGTAGGGGAGGCCGATGGGGGCGATGTCAAAGTCGACCAGCTCCGTGCGGAAGTTGTCGTAGGTGCCGAAGGTCACCGGAAGCCGGATTTGTCCCAAGGAGCTGGATGACCTGCCTCCTACGCCTGAGAAAGGCCGGCTGGGGCGCAGCCGCTCCCGGGGTATGCAGAGGAGGTTGAAGGCCTCAACCGAGAGTATGTTGAGGCCCGCGCCATCATTGATGAGGGTCCTGGTGACGGCCACCTGGCAGATGGTGGGTGTGCAGAGCATGGGGAGCGCACCCGAGCCGGTCGAGTTGGTGGGGTGGTCCCCAGAGTCGAAGGTCAGCCCGGTCGACGGCTCCGTCTGGCCCAGGGGAGCCCCCTGCCACGTGGCGGCGGCGCCGACCCGGCGGACGAATGGCTTGACGTGGCGGCCGGAGGGCAGCGCCTGCGAGCCGCCCAGGAGGGCCGCGACGACCGAAGGAGCCGGCGCGATGGGGTGGGTGATGAAGAAGCTGCGCGGCTCCTCCCCAGAGGTCGCTGGGGAGCACAGGGGCGATGCTTGCTGCCCGTTCCCCGCCGGGCCGGTGGCGGTGTTGACGGAGGGCGACGGGGAACGACGAGGGCGCCCGTCAGCAGGAGCCGTTTGGGCGACATGGGAAGCGAGGGTGGCTCGGCGCTCGATGCGAGCCCGACGAGCGTTATACATGGACGCGATGGTCGGAGAAGAGAGACGACGGAAGGCGAATTCCGGCGCACCCCTACCTGGCACGCCAAATGTCGGATTTCGGGTTCCGGCAGACCCTTGAGGTTCGAACGCTGGGGTGCGCGCGGAGATTCAACCCTCTACTGGCTCGCTCCTCACCGAATCGCTAGGACCTAAACTACAAAACTAAACAGCACAAGAGACACAAGATTTATACTGGTTCAGGCCACCATTGTGGTGTAATACCCTACTCCAGTGTGTGGTGTGGTGGATTGCCTCTTGGGCTTGATGATGAACAATACAAAGCAGAACAGCCTCGCGAGGGTCTATTCTTGGCTGGTGCGATGAACTGCTAGGAGGGGTTCAATCGCTCTATCTACTGGTTTCTTGATGAAGATCCAGTTGCCTCTACCCTGGGGGTGGCTAGTCCTATTTATAGGCAAAGGCCCTGGGCCTCTTCCCAAATATTGAGCGGGAAGGGCACCAACAATTGGCCATTTTGAAGGGGAACAACGGGTACACTTATCCTGACTAAAGTTGGTCCTTGCCTGTCAAAGGCTCTGGTGATGACGTCGGCTTGGGCTCCACAATGACTTCCTTCCTGCCGTTGGGCTGGTCTTGGTCTTGTTGCACCGAAATGGATGCCTTTGCTTGATACTCTCGCCTGCGCTTGCTCCCTTTGCACCAAAGAGGAAAGGAGGACACTGCATGGGCTGGCGCCCGACTGGCGCCCTTGGTCGTCATGGCTTGCGTCATGGGCACCTCGCGAGGTACCCTGCCTTGAACTCTCTGCCTCCTCATGAGCCTGCCTGATGAGGCCGTGCCTGAGGAAGCTCCTTGTCGTCCGCCCTGCGAGGCTTGGCCCCTCGCGAGGGTCTTGAACTTGCGTTGATGAAGATGGGCTGCGCTGGGCCTCCTTTGAGCCATGTCGCAGGCCGCAGGCAGGCAAGTTTGGGGACCCTCGTTCCCAGAACGCCGACAGTAGCCCCCGGGCCCACGGCGCGCCCAAACTTGGCTGGGCAGAGAGGCGAAAGGGCAAGTGCGAAGCGTCACGGGCCCTAACAGCCTGCGGCCTCGGGCGCCGCGTGGCGGTCGATTGGTCGGGGGCGACTCCGCTTCCCCATGACGCCTTGGTAACCGCACGGATTCGACAAGTCCCTGCATGCAAAGCGGGTCATGATTACCTGTGATCGTGGAGGTCGACGGTTGGCGTTCGCCAGCTATAAGTACGGAACGGCGCGCGCCCTTCCAGCCTATCTCCTCTTGCTTCTCCTTCTTCTCCATGGCTCCACCAAGGAAGTTTTCAGCCGCAAAGAAAGGGAAGGCCCGCCAGGTTGAGTCTTCCTCTCCCCCACCCAAGCGCGGTCGAGGTCGCCCTCGCAAGCATCCTGTGGCCTCCATGGTGGTCCCCCGTGGTGGCGGAGGTGGCTCTCAGCACGGGGACGAGCGGCTGGCCATGGTCGGCGGGCGTGCCCCAGCCGCGCGACCCCCGAGGCCGCGCCTCCATGCTGCGGAGGCGCTGCCGGAGTTCGTGGTGTGGGCGGTAGAGTCGTACGGCGCCCGGCTTCAGCTCCTCGCCGGGCCGGCGGGAAGGGCGCCAACAATTGGCCATTTTTAAGGGGAACAGCGGGTACACTTATCCTGACTAAAGTTGGTCCTTGCCTGTCAAAGGCTCTGGTGATGACACCGGCTTGGGATCCACAATGACTTCCTTCCTGCCGTTGGGCTGGTCTTGGTCTTGTTGCACCGAAATGGATGCCTTTGCTTGATACTCTCACCTGCGCTTGCTCCCTTTGCACCAAAGAGGAAAGGAGGACACTGCGCGGGCTGGAGCCCGACTGGCGCCCTTGGTCGTCATGGCTTGCATCATGGGCACCTCGCGAGGTACCCTGCTTTGAACTCTCTGCCTCCTCATGAGCCTGCCTGATGAGGCCGTGCCTGAGGAAGCTCCTTGTCGTTCGCCCCGCGAGGCTTGGCCCATCTGCGGTATTTGGCTTGGACAGGTGTGTATTTGTTATAACCCGCATGGTGGTCGTCGTTGCACATTGGGGTGCAACCCCGTGATCCATAGATCAATCTAGTCTGGCCTGCTCTGTTCTCCAAGTCGTACCGCAGGTCATGTGTGTATCCCCGAGTTGTTGTATTTCTATTTGTTCGGCGACGTGGTGTCGGCTAGTGTTCGGGCTGAATTGCCGCTTTGTCTCGACCATGCGGTGGTCGGTCAGCCACATTATGCGCTGGTAGTGCCGGCTCCAGTGCCTCATCATCAAATTGAGGTAGTAATTTGCGCTTCGGGTAACTTTTGTTTGGGCATTCGAGTCCATATTCCTCGACTGGCAGGACCTCAGTCCATCTATCAGTGAGCAGATCTTGATCAGCTTGAAGCTGTTGCTGCTTCTTCTTTAGGCTCTTTGTCGTGGCTATAAGGCGGCGCTTGAAACGCTCCTGCTCGACGGGATCCTCTGGCACGATAAATTCTTCGTCACCGAGACTCACCTCATCCTCGGAGAGAGGCATGTAGTTGATGTCCTCTGAGTCATCGTTCACGGCCTGTTCATCGGTGCTGGCTCACCCATCTTCCCGTTCATCCTATTCGAAACTTGGCTTGGCGGGGTCTTCGTTGTCTTCGGCATCGTCCGGAGTGCTATTCTCTCTTGTGCCGGTATCGCTATATTTACCATGGCGTGGTTTAGAGCGGCGCCACTGACGGCGGCGCTTAGACTGCTTCTCAGGAAGTTTATCATCGACTGCATCTTTTATGTCGTCGCCATTGTCTTCTTTGGGTGTATCCACCATGTATATATCGTATGAGGAGGTGGCTGTCCAGCGCCCTGTGGGCGGTGGTTTCTGTTCTTCTCCGGCATCGTCGTCCATAGCGTCGATGTCTTCAGAGTCGAAATCAAGCATGTCGGTCAAATCATCGACAGTGGCTATCAAGTGGGTGGTGGGGGGGCAAAGAAGTTCTTCATCATCCGCTCCCCACTCAAGTCGGACATAGTTCGGCCAGGAATCTCCTGACAAGGAGAGAGACTTTAATGAGTTCAGCACATCGCCTAGGGGTGAGTGTTGGAAAATGTCCGCGGCGCTGAACTCTAAGATCGGCGCCCAGTTAGATTCGATGGGTGCGGATTCACGTGGTTCGGACCCTGTAACCGGAGACGAGTCCGAGGTTCCAATGACATGGGCCTTATTGGAGGTTAGGTCTGTGTTCGGCTCTAACGTCGATGAGTCTGCCGCTTCCGTGGCGAGGTTGAGCCTCCCGCTCTTGGATGGCTTACTCTGCTCTGGATCTAGGGACAGTGCGGTTACAGGCGCGATCTCCTGCGCACAGTCTAATGACAGATTTACGTCATGTTCATCATGGCGGTAGGGCGCAGCTGTTATGGGCTCGAATCCGTCGAAGATCAAGTCTCCGCAGATGTCGGCAGTGTAGTTCAAGCTTCCAAACCTAACCTGATGGCCAGGGGCGTAGCTGTCGATCTGCTCCAGATGGCCAAGCAAGTTGGCTTGCATTGCGAAGCCGCCGAATACGAAGATCTGTCCGGGGAGAAAAACTTCACCCTGGACTGCCTCATTGTGGATGATCGAAGGAGCCATCAAGCCTTATGGTGACGACACAGTGGAACTGTAACACCCCAAAAATTTAACCAAATTTTTGATATTAAAATTTTGCCAGGAGTTTTAAAATTTTGCTTTATGAATTGTTTTTGTTGATTTCAAAACTCTTCTTTTATTGTTAAGGAGTTTTATCTTTTCCCTAGGAGAGCTTTCCAAAATATATTGGACTTCTATGCTCTCTGTATATAAATTTCTAGATCAGTAGACTTATTTATTATATTATTTCACCCTGAGCTTTAATCTTTAAAATGGCTTGATTTAAATTTTTGAGCTCTGTTTGTACTGCAACCAGTTGATAACTTTAACTAATATTCCAACAAAAATTTGGAGATGTCATGTGATGCCCCTAGATCACTTTTGTGTAATAATAAAATTATTTCATTGCTTATTTTGAGTGTTACACATGTTTTTCTTCTCTGGTCCAGTAGACATTTTTGCACTACAACCCAATTAAATATTTCCCTAGAGCCTCCACCAAAATTATGGGATGTCAGTAGTAACATGCCATCCAACTTTATGCAAAAACCTAGTGTTGTTCTTTGGAAAAATTGAGTGAACCAACCTCTTTTTCATTTTGGACCAGACTTGAGTTTTCTACTGCAACCCTATTATTTCTTGCTCTAGTGACTTTGTGCTTTCTCATTCTTGTAGTCAACCCTGCAAAACCCCTAAGTATAGGAGCATGCTCTCTTTGGAACACTTTGGCCCTTGTAATGATGCCATTTACTTCCTATCCAGAAGTGTAGTTTTGCAAAACTTGCACTAGCAAGTTTCTCCTTTTTGCAAACTAACTCCACCACCCTCTCTTACATCCATAGAGACACTGATCTGGAGAATTTCACCACTCCAAAAACTACCTAGGTGCCTTTGGCATTTTGTCAAACACCCTGAGTGCACAGCCAGATTTGGCATGACTTCAAGTTTACTTGGTGAACTTGAGCCCCTGACCAATCCACCATGTCCCTTGACTCCATTGCTAACCCTAGACTAGACCTGTTTATTGCCAGCCTCAACCGCGACCTCTAGGCTGCCCTGGCATTTCGTCGAGCATGTCCCGGGCGTGCTCTGGGCGCGCCCAGAGCGTGCGTTTGGCACCCGCGAGCGCCCGAGCCGCCGCGTCACGCCCCGCACTCAATCTGGTCCGTGACCGACCGCAGCCAGCATGCAGTGTCCCCTTCTACACCCACCAACCCCGCAGCTCTCGCCACGTCTCCGGCAGGCCAGCCGCTAGCCCCCACCGCTGCCTGACCGCTCCTGCGCTAGCCAGCGCCGCCCAAGCCACCAGCGCTCGCCACCTACCTCCTGGAACAGTGTGTGCTCATCCACAGCTTCGTCCTCTAGCGCGCGTCGCCGCCACGTCTCCCTAGCTACAGAACGGCGGTCGCCGGCAAGCTTATCCACGGCCGCCGCAAACCGACTCAGTTGTGCTATAAAAGAGGCCCCCGAGCTCAAACCCGCATGCAAGCAGCCTCACACCACTCCTCTCGTGCCCCATTGGCCGTCAATCGAAGGGAGGGAGTCGTCTTCCTCCTCTCCGGCAACTCCAACCACCACCACGGCCCCGGCCATTCCGGCGCCACCAGGGCCTCCCCCTCTCCACTCTCTCCACCAGGAACCCCCTCATCCTCCCATGAGCCCGTCCCCCTACTCAATCTTGATCGGGACTCGCCGCGGGCGAGATTTCACTTTTTCCGATGACCACCGTCCGCTGCGGATCTCGCCGCCGGCAGCTCCGTCCACCCCAGAGGACAAAACAACCACCAGAAGGACAGCCCCGGCCTTGCGGATCCATCCCGACCTTCTGGAGCACGCGAGGAGCCACCGTTCGCCGGTGTTGATCGCCGTTGCCTCGCTGCCGTTCGGGTAGAGGAAGAGGAGGGAGAGTAGACTAGTCAAACCTGACTAGTGGGCCAGGCGGGCCCACTGTCAGTGACTCAGACGCAGTCCACGCTGGATAAGTGGAAGCACATTTCAAAAATGCGCCTTCGACGTGTACGTATTTCGAAAACGTTTTTCTTTTCTGTTTTGTTTTAAATAGCAGATTTTTGACCAAACTTTGACCGGCTGTATCTTTTTAAATACAACTCCAAATAAATTGATTCTTTTTCCTACCTCTCTCAAATATTGTCTAGTTTATTTTAAGATTTATTTGAAAAAAATTTCAAAACAACTTTTTGTGCTATTTTGTTTTTGTGTGTTAATTCATATATATTCTTTTAAATAGGATTTTTGAAGATTTCAAGATGTGTGGATGCACCCTTCTTTCCCCATGACCTGAAGGCAGGCATTTTGAACCCTGGTGTAATTTTTGTGTGTGTTGTTTGACTCGGTGACAACACCACCGCGACACGAGCATACGTTATTTTATGTGAGGAAGTGATCCTACTCATGAGTGCATGTTAATGATCTTTGTGCTGATGAGTTGATATGGAAATCACCGGCATATGCCTTTCATACGTACCGGAAGGGAAGTCGGAAAGGCCTCTGTCTTGGGTAGACACGGTCTTTCCTAGTCCTCCGTCGAGACGGTCGTGTCCGGTATGGCATGAGGGGTATGTCGCGTGATGTTTCTATCTGTTGTTTGAAATATATGCATTGTTATGCTAATCATGCAGGTAATGTTACAACCTCCTGAGTCGACCGTAGATCGAGTCTTGTGCCAGTAACCCCCATACTTGCTTCGTACTATCACTCGTCTCTACAATAAGTAGGGTACGGTTCAGTAAGTTGCCAACCCCTTCCCTAGCACACACCGTACGGAGAGGCCATGGTGGAAGATACTGGAGGCATCCGGTAGTCATGCCACCGGGTCCGGGAGCATGGGTGTTTCGGTTGTAGCCGAAGGGGGTAGCTTCCCCAGTTTTGTGCGCGGTATAAATTTTGTGATCCCGTGTTACGTCGAGGTTGTAGCCTTCCCACTTAGAGTTTTGCTTGACAGGTGTCGTGGGTGATTCCAGACACATGTGAGTTAAGCTGGTGTGTGCAAGTTAGGTGTGTTTCCAACAAAAAGACCGTAGACGGAATTAGTCCGATGGACTAAAGGAATCTGTTACTCGTGGGTAAAGAGTACACCCTCTGCAGAGATTAAACCTATTCGAATAGCCGTGTCCGTGGTTAAGGATTACAGTCTGGGATGGGTCAAGTGTCGGTCTTCGGAGGTGAAATTGTTAAACCGGAACTGGAATTACTACCTGTGACTTGTGATAATTATGATTATTATTATTGTTGACTAACCCGTGTTATTATTATTATTATCGAGTATCCCTGGGATGGTTCTACCTCCGGGATATTCACTATGATTGTTTCTTTTTAAAGCCCTTTATGTGGTGTCGCTCAGACCCGCGACTGTGGCATTTCTTTTTAAAGCCTTTTTTGTGGTGTCGCTCAGACGCCCGACTGTGGCATTTCTTTTAAAGCCCTTTATGTGGTGTCGCTCAGACGCCCGACTGTGGCATTTCTTTTAAAGCCCTTTATGTGGTGTCGCTCAGACGCCCGACTGTGGCATTTCTTTTAAAGCCCTTTATGTGGTGTCGCTCAGACGCCCTACTGTGGCATTTCTTTTAAAACCCTTATGTGGTGTCATTCAGACGCCCGACTGTGGTATTTCTTTTAAAGCCCTTTATGTGGTGTTGCTCAGACGCTCGACTGTGGCATTACTTTTAAAGCCCTTTATGTGGTGTCGCTCAGACGCCCGACTGTGGCATTTCTTTTAAAACCCTTTATGTGGTGTCGCTTAGACGCCCGACTGTGGTATTTCTTTTAAAGCCCTTTATGTGGTGTCGCTAAGACGCCGAACTGTGGCATGTTTGTTGTTTATTTCATAATTTTTATATTGCTACTTTATTACATATTCATAATTAACAAGCCCGTACGCATCAGAGTTTTATTTATCATTTGTGACTGACGTCATGAGCATAAAATATTTTTAGCACATCATTGTCATATTATGCTTGTGTTCATAATGTTTGCGCGTACATTCAAAGTACTCACTGGCTTGTCCCTGGCTATTGTCTTGGCCAGATTTTCTTGCGCGGAGAGGAGCGACCATGCCGACAGTCCCAGAACCTAAGCAACGATGATAGCAGCCTCGCGAAGATAGGAGTTAACCTGGTCAGCTGTTCCTGTGGGAATTGGAGTTCCATAGACATTGATGATCCACAAACCGCTTGCGCCATCAACCATTAGAAACCATTTGTTGTACTCACAGGCCAGAATGGTCTTGTACTACATATTTTGTAATTTTGCTTGGTATTTCTGTATCAAGTTGGTGCCTCATCAGCTAACAGTTATCCTGGGGCTGGTGAGCACAAGGGCCATTTTCTGGAAATTAATACCCGGAGAATCGGACCCCACAGGAACTCTCAATGAAAGCACCAATGTCGGTGTCAAAACCGATGGATCTAGGGTAGGGGGTCAGGAACTATGCGTCTAAGGCTAATGGTAACAGGAGGCGGGGGACATAATGTTTACCCAGGTTTGGGCCCTCTTGATGGAGGTAATACCCTACTTCCTGCTTGATTGATCTTGATGATGTGAGTATTACAAGAGTTGATCTACCATGAGATCGTAGAGGCTAAACCCTAGAAGCTAGCCTATGGTATGATTGTCGTTCTTGTCCTACGGACTAAACCCTCCGGTTTATATAGACACCGGAGGGCGCTAGGGTTACACAGAGTCGGTTACAGAGAAAGGAATCTTCATATCCTAACCGCCAAGCTTGCCTGCCATGCAAAGGAGAGTCCCCTCCGGACACGAGACGAAGTCTTCTATCTTGTATCTTCATAGTCCAACAGTCCGGCATTCACATATAGTTCGGCTGTCAGAGGACCCCTTAATCCAGGATTCCCTCAGGAGCGCCCCCCCCCCTTTCCTTCTCCCTCTCCCTCTCCCTCTACTTCCCTCTTTCCCCCTCCATTGGAAAGGAAGGGGGCCGACTAGGACTTGGAGTCCTAGTAGGACTCCCCCCCCACTTGGGCGGGCCCTAAGCCGACCCTCCTCCCCTCTCCTACTTTATATACAGGGGTGGGGGTTACCTCTAGGCACATCAATTGTTTCTTAGCCGTGTGTGGTGCCCCCCTCCACCGTCTACTACTCTGGTCATATTGTCGTAGTGCTTAGGCAAAGCCCTGCGCGGATCACATCACCATCACCGTCACCACGTCGTCGTGCTGACGAAACTCATCTACTCTTTTCACTCTCTACTGGATCAAGAGATCGAGGGGCGTCATCAAGCTGAACGTGTGTAGAACTTGGAGGTGTCCTATGTTCGGTGCTTGATCGGTTGAATCGAGAAGACGTTCGACTACATCAACCGCGTTAAGCTAACACTTCCACTTTCGGTCTATGAGGGTCCGTGGACACACTCTCCCCCTCTCATTGATATCCATCTCCTAAATAGATCTTGTGTGAGTATAGGATTTTTTTTGAAATTGCATGCTACATTTCCTAACAATAACATCATTACAAAGAACCCAAGGGTCCAGGAGCGGTTTGATCTCCCCTATCTTCTTTGCCATGACCCTGCTCGCTGGCGCGCGGACGACGAAAGCCTCGACTTGTGCAAGTTGATGCCGCTTAATAATGATATGTGTGATGTTAAGATGCCATCGCTTAAGGGTAAGGCCTGGGCAGGCGCAAATGGAGATTGGGTTGTTTATATTGGGTATAACTGCGAGTGGGAACTTGTGAATGTGTACACTCGTCAGCGAATTCCACTTCCAAAAATCTCAGAGTGCCCTGAGGTTGAGAAGCCAGATGATCTACGTACGTTCAAATACAATCATGGTGACTGTCGTCTATGGAAGATAGCAATTTGTTGACTTCCCAACCGCTCTTGGGATTAGAAGAACTATGAAGTTGTTGCTGTCTTGGACAAGCTTGTTGCCATCGTTACTTCCATGCCTCGATGGATATTGCTCAAAAATCAATTTCTATACACGGATGAGTACTGTGATGCAATTCAATACGAGCGTCTTGTGTTTGCTGCCACCATTCGTTTCACTGTTTTTGCATGGAATCCTTATGGTTTCGGTACGTTTGTCTTCCACTGTAATTATAATTGTTTCATCCACATGCATGTGGCTTAGCTAGTTTCCCTTTACTAATTAATCTTCTTGTGTTTCAAAGGTCCTATGAACATTCCACCACCTATACTTGAAAAAGTTTATAACTAAGGGGGAGATGACGATGGTGATGATCTCGAGCATGAGGACGAGAAGGACCTATATACTCAGTGGCGCCTGGCAACTTATTCCGATGGATCACCTCTTCTTGTCTATATACAATGCACTGCCGATGTTACTACTAAGGAAGCAGGTGTTGTCTCCCATGGTCGCACTCTCCGGACCTATTCCAACATCCATTGCAGGGTATTCGGGATGGATACTAGTGTGCTAGCGCCAACAGCTTCTCCCTGGTTCAGTATTGATAGTCTTGGAGAAAACTCGCTCTTCTTTGGACAAAACTATCCAATGATGGTGAAAGGCGATCCAGCTGATGTTGACACAACATTGCTACCATTTATGAGAAGCAAATGTATCTAGACCTCAGACATTGCAGTGGTTCCCTACACTGGCTATCACAATATGCATCCTGATATAGGCCGCTTCAGCCTAGATGATCAGCCCTGCGTTGGTCTCCATATTGACAATAAATGGCCCTTCCCAGAGGCTTACCTATGGTTCAAAGCAAGTGTTTCCAACATTGTGGATTGGTTGAGATGAAGTTTATTTCATTGCTTGTTATTTGTTGTGTGATGAAAACTTTAGTATTTACTAGAACGTTTTTTGCAATTAATCTATAATCCAACATGTATCCTCATTGTCGTTGTGTGTTGATGACTTGTTGTATGTAATGAATGATACATTTGCAAATGCATGTGATAAACTCAATTTATGAATGGTTTTTGAGTCACTTCTTGGAGTGTGAGTACCGTAGTAGTATAGCCAGCATACGGTTATATGAAGTTGCCACATCACATAGAGCCAACCTAATATTGGAGTATGCTAGCACAATAGTTAGTTCTAGTTAGATCAACTAGAGCTAGGTGTCGCACGGAGGCCAACAAATATGGTGATAGCGTGACTACGTGAGGTGGGCGTGTACGTAGTATCATGTAGGCGCATGGTTTGCCGTGTTTCCTACTCCTCCAGTCTAAATGTGGAGAAGATTTTGTCCAGTTCTTCCTCCTTTTGCCGACACGTGGGACATCTAGCATACAGGTCGTGTCATGCAAGAAAAGGGAGTTCTAGTTGAAGCCACGTGATGTGCATCTTGGGTTAAATTGTAAATAGAATATTACTCTTGAGTAACTCCAAAAGCGACCACCGAAGATCTTTATTGGATTTGTTTTTCATCACCAGCACGTCGAGGTGAAAGATGTGCAGGTTCAGTGGGTCCTCTTGCGTTTTCACTGACATGTGGGACCGCACATGAGCAAACAGACGATGGGCTCCGCGTGTCTGCTGGCTAGCTGAGAAGAGAGAGAGAGGAGGGCTGAGCACAGAGACCAGGAAATTTCGTGATAATGTGAGTAGTACTAGTGGTGTACCGTACTCCTGGAGAGATAATGTGTTCGCTCTACGTAACCAGTACCTCGATATAGTGTGGTGGCATGGGCCATTGATACGTCTCCAACGTATCTACTTTTCCAAACACTTTTGCCCTTGTTTTGGACTCTAATTTGCATGATTTGAATAAAACTAACCCGGACTGACGTTGTTTTCAGCAGAACTGCCATGATGTTGTTTATTGTGCAGAAAACAAAAGTTCTCGGAATGACCCGAAAATCCACGGAGATAAGTTTTGGAAAATATAAAAAATACTGGCAAAAGAATCAAGACCAGGGGGCCCACACCCTGTCCATGAGGGTGGGGGGCGCCCTCCCCCCTGGCCCCCCCCCTATCTCGTGGGCCCCCTAACGCTCCACCGACCTCAACTCCAACTCCATATATTCCGTTTCCTGGAGAAAAAATCAGAGAGAAAATTTCATCGCGTTTTACGATATGGAGCCGCCGCCAAGCCCTAATCTCTTTCGGGAGGGCTGATCTGGAGTCCGTTCGGGGCTCCGGAGAGGGGGATTCGTCGTCGTCGTCGTCATCATCAACCATCCTCCATCACCAATTTCATGATGCTCACCACCATGCGTGAGTAATTCCATCGTAGGCTTGCTGGGCGGTGATGGGTTGGATGAGATTTACCATGTAATCAAGTTAGTTTTGTTAGGGTTTGATCCCTAGTATCCACTATGTTCTGAGATTGATGTTGCTATGACTTTGCTATGCTTAATGCTTGTCACTAGGGCCCGAGTGCCATGATTTCAGATCTGAACCTATTATGTTTTCATGAATATATGTGAGTTCTTGATCCTATCTTACAAGTCTATAGTCACCTATTATGTGTTATGATCCGACAACCCCGAAGTGACAATAATCGGGATACTTCTCGGTGATGACCGTAGTTTGAGGAGTTCATGTATTCACTATGTGCTAATGCTTTGTTCTGGTTCTCTCTTAAAAGGAGGCCTTAATATCCCTTAGTTTCCACTAGGACCCCACTGTCATGCGAGGGTAGGACAAAATATATCATGCAACTTCTTTTTCATAAGCACGTATGACTATATTCGGAATACATGCCTACATTACATTAATGAACTGGAGCTAGTTTTGTGTCACCATATGTTATAACTATTACATGAGGACTCGCATCCGACATAATTATCCATCACTGATCCAATGCCTACGAGCTTTTCACATATTGTGTTTCGCTTATTTACTTTTTCGTTGCTACTGTTACAATCACTACAAAACTATTATCTTTACTTTTTGCCACTTTTACCATTACTATCATACTACTTTGCTACTAAATACTTTGCTGCAGATACTAAGTTATCCAGGTGTGGTTGAATTGACAACTCAACTGCTAATACTTAAGAATACTCTTTGGCTCCCTTGTGTCAAATCAATAAAGTTGGGTTCAATACTCTACCCTCGAAAGCTGTTGCGATCCCCTACACTTGTGGGTTATCAAGACTAATTTCTGGCGCCGTTGCCGGGGAGTATAGCTTTATTCTTTTGAGTCACTTGGGATTTATATCTGTTGATCACTATGAGGAACTTGAAAGACGAAAGAACCAAGATTTTTCCCTCAACTACGAGGGGAGGTAAGGAACTATCATCTAGCTCGGCACTAGATTCACCTTCTGTTTTGAGTAAGTTTGCGACACCTAAACCTGCTACTGCTATGAATTCTGATATGTCGCATGTTATTGATGATGTCATTCTGCTATGCATGATACTTATGATGAAACTAATTCTGTGTGTGATACTACTGTAACGCCCGGATAATCAAGCTAAGGTAATCCCTTACTAATGATGCCAAGTCATCACTGTTACTGTTGCTAATCTCACTTAGATTCAAAGCCAATTCAAATTCAATTCTAAAATAAAGTCAAATAAATTATTTCTCCAAACAATAAAACAAAAATGTTTGCTGGGTTGCAAATATTCACTAACTAAATGTCATGAGTGATTCAACATCATTTGAGATAGCTAATTTCCCCTGGGAATTAAAGCAGTTCCAAATCAGCATTTTTTTAATGCTTTTCCATTTGTAAAAAATCCAAATCAATTCAAACTCCTCCCAAACTTTTTGTGGCGGGTGCCAAATATTGTAATGTATTTATTTGGCCAAGTCCCACAATTTTTCAAAATTCCTTTTAGCAGCTCAAATATTGCATAGCATTTTTTCTGTTAAGAAAAAGAAAATGCAAAAGAGTTAAGGGAAAAGAAAACCCCCCGGCTCCCCTGGGCCTTGGCCCACTCCCACACAGCCGGCCCACTACCCCCTCCCTCGGTCGACCTCTTGTTCCCCCGACCGGGGTCGCTACAGGGGGCGCCCCGCCGGACCATCTCGACGGCGCCGGCGTGTGGATAAGGACGCCGACACGCGCC
>NC_041391.1:305137027-305170223 GCF_002162155.2 Triticum dicoccoides
GAGCGCGCCAATGGCCGCGCCGCCACACCACCACCGCAGCCACCATCGACCCCGGCGCCTAGGAGGTTGACCATCGGCCTCATCATCCTCGTCGACATCGTCCCTGCCTTTGGATCGAGGCCAAAACGCCGGCTCGCCGTCGCTAGCCTCGTGCATCTCCGCCATGGTCACCGCATCTCGCCGTTGACCTGCGCATCCCCGGCCAGCCCCGGCCGCCTCGAGCACGTCCACGAGCTCCGTGGTGAGCTCCTATGCCGATCCCCTCCTTTTCCCCTTTTGGCTCGTCGTCGTTTGCCGTCGTCTCTGAGCTCGTCTGAGCTCCCACATACGCGTATGTACGTGTATGTACGTGTGTCCGTGCGTGCTACGACTGCTTCTGTGCGTGCACGCCGGCCTCACCGGGGTCTTCTGCTGCTCCGCTACGGCTGCGGCTTGCTGCTCTGCTAACCGCCACTGCTCCTGCTGCTGTGTGTTGCTGTTGCTGTGCCTCGCCCGGCTGCGTCGCCGTGCTTCCCGCTCGCTTGCTCCTGCCTAGCCGTGGCCAGCGCTCGCGCCCTTCGGCCGCTGCCTCTCGCGCATGTCTCAGGTGCCTGTTGCAGCCGCCGTTGTTGCTACTTGTGCCGCTGCCGCTGCCTTGCTTGCTACTGCTGCTAACTGCTACTGGCTTGCTTGTCGCTGCGTTTTTGCTGCTGCTACTGTTGGCAGTGGCAAAGGCCGTCGTGGCTTTGCGCCCATGCGTACTGGCCATGGCACCACAACCGTGGCACATCCACTAGATGTGAGGCCGGTCCTTGCTTAGTTAGGTTAGTTTAGCTTAGGATTAATTTGTTGATTACTTAGTGCATAGAAAATTACATGTAGGTGCCCTGGAGATTAAAATAATTAATCAAAATAAATTTAGCTTTTGTCCATAACAGCTGGGTCCCGCTAACAGTGTTCACTTTGACCGGTCAACTCTGACCGGGCTGTTGACTGGGTCAACTGGACCCCCTGGCCCACATGTCATACCCTGTGTGCACCTTTGTGTACACCGGGCTGGGTACCCATAGCATTTTAATTTATTTCGAATTAAAAATAACTTCGAAATATTGTTTAAACTCTGGAAATTCATAGAAAATTAACTATAGCTCGGATGAAAATGTTTTCTACGTGAAAGTTGCTCAGAACGACGAGACGAATCTGAATACACGGTCTGTTCGCCCGCCACACATTCCTAGCATAGCAAACATACAACTTTTCCCCTCCGGTTCATTTGTGTGACAAACGTTCGGAACCGGGAAAACTTTCCCGGATGTCTCCCCCTTCGCCAGTATCGCCTAGCGCTGCGTTAGAACACTTCTAGCCCCGCTTATTTGTCTTGTTATACATATGTTAGCGTGTATTTACTGTTTCTTCCTCCTCTTCTCTTCGGTAGACCCCGAGACCGCTGCTGATGCCACTGTGATCGACTACGCCTATGACGACCCTCCTTCTTGTCTGAGCAACCAGGCAAGCCCCCCCTTTGATCATCCCGATATCGCCCATTCTATACTCTCATGCTTGGATTAGATTTTGCTAGTGTATTTGGTTGCTCCTATTCTGATGCATAGCCTGCTTTTGTAACTGCTTATTGTTACCTACCTGCTTATCCTAAACTGCTTAGTATAGGTTGGCTAGTGATCCATCAGTGACCCCCAGTACTTGTCCTTGTTGCCCTGCTTCATCATCGACGACTCGATCAACGTGATCGACGACCAGAGCCCGACACCTCACATCACATCACGCCCCTTTTGTTGCTCGACTCTGCAGAGCTACTATCGAGTGCCGAGGGTGATCCCTCATAACGCACTCCTGATGATAATTCTGTAGTGTAGCTATTCGATCGTGGTCATCGAGGTTGATTTCCTCTTTCACCATTCCTGATACGGCTCTGTCGTTCAACACCTCAAGTGTGAACCTCAAGGGTGGTCCCTGTTACGTTCACCTTGATGATTACATTGAGTGGAATCCACCGGGGGTGATTCCTCGGGGTTTCCCCTTGATGTTTGGACACACGGTTACAATGACTTTACTTGAGACCTTGGTGAAAGTCGGGCGGGCCCGGAGAGCACCCGCAAGATGGTTACGTGGCACGGCCGGGCATTCTAGGCCCTTGTCGTAAGTCCACGTGACGGGGCGACGGGGTCACTTTCGATCGTGAGTCTCTGCTCGTCTCTGCAAGCTAATAATACACTATGGTTTGGGTATTTGTTCTAAGTTGGCCTCTGGCCTTTACGCACTAACCACCACGCGAGAATAGATATGGGCCTCGACGTCGCAGTATCAGCCGAAGCTTTGTCAGACGTCCAGTTCAGCAGTGCGGCATGGTCGGATCCTGCTGGCCATCCGAGGCGGTGCTGGTATCCACCCTGCTCGCAACGACCCGGAGTGCTGCGGGCGATGGGCCCAAGACCGCGGAGTGCTTAGGATGTAGACCGGCGGGGACCTCTCTGCTGAGCCTAGGTCGGGCTGCGACGTGTTGATCTTCCGAGGGCAGGCATTGACCACAGAAAGGTGTGTCCGGACAGAGTGATCGAGCGTGTTGGGTAACGTGGTGCACCTCTGCAGGGAAGTTATATATTTGAATACCGTGTCCATGGTAATGGACGTTCAGACTTATATCCTGATATTATACAACTACAAATGGATACTTGAGATATGTGGCTCCGGGATTACTTTCTCGCTGGGAGTCGAGGAAGGATCTCTGGGCATTTATGTTACAACCTGCTTGTTAATTATAAACTGCTATTATTTACTCTTCTACATGCTGCAAGATGCTCGGAGCTGCGTGAAGATGCTAGTCTTCGATAGGCTAGGTTTTCCCCCTCTATTCTGGCATTCTGCAGTTCAGTCCACAGATACAACCCTTCCATTTGATACAAATGCATACTTAGTATAGATCTGATGCTTGCGAGTACTTTGGATGAGTACTCACGGTTGCTTTGCTACCCCTTTTCCCCATTCTTTCTTCTTTCCGGTTGATGCAACCAGATGGTGGATCCTTGGAGCCAGATGCCACCGCCGATGGATGCTACTACGTGAAGACCGCCGACGTCCAGGAGTAGTTAGGAGGTCCCAGGCAGGAAGCCTTGCTTCTTCGATCGTGTTGCTTTTGTGCTAGCCTTCTTAAGGCATCCTTGTTTAACTTATGTCTGTACTCAGATATTGTGCTTCCGCTGACTCTTGTGTATCGAGCTTGTATTCGAGCCCTCGAGGCCCCTTGCTTGTAATATAAAGCTTGTATTGTTTTGATTTGTATCTAAAGTTGTGTTGTGATATCTTCCCGTGAGTCCCTGATCTTGATCGTACACATTTGCGTGTATGATTAGTGTACGATTGAATCGGATGAGTCACAAGTTGGTATCAGAGCCGACTGCCTGTAGGATCCCCTTTCCAACTCCTTGGCCGAAGTTGAGTCTAGTCTTTGAAAAACTGATTTACTAACATGGCTGTGCGACTTATGGGCCCACGTCGCCATTGGCTGGTATTAGAATGTTTTACTCCTCGTCTATACTCTGGGACTCTAATCTCTCTTCTATTCGGGTTAAATGGTTTTGTTAACTCTAACTCTAGGTTCTCGTAAATACTTCTCCCGGAGAGCCCCTTCATTCCAGATGATGGCTCGCTTCACCAAAAGATTCTGAAGATACTCTCCGATGCTTATCGAGACCCTTGTGCCCTTCGTCGTTGCAATCCCTACCACCGATAAATCCTTATGCGTAACTACCTACATTGTCGTTCATACCTTCGTCCCTAGTTGCTCTTGTTATTTAAGATGTCCTGAAATACTCTTCGATGTTCCGAGGATCCTTTATGCTTGCTGCCCTGCAGTCCTTGCCGCATAAATACCCCTTCGGATAATTACTCGCTCTTATCGAGTATCCATTCACCCCAGTTATTCTTATGCTTCATAAGATACTTGGTAATACAATCCAAGCTTTCGATGACCTCTGTCGCCTATTGCTCTCTAAGGTCTTACATGCCTACACTTTGGTTAATTCCATATGCCTAGTTGTATCCGTTCACGTCCTTTCTCATTATTATATTGAGTCTTTCGATTTGATATGTTTGTGAGTAGTCACAATCATCAGTTGGTCCTTATAAATTATCATTCCGGCTCAAACGCCTTCCTGAACATGAGTTGGTTCTCGGCCAATCAGATTGCCATAAGTTGTGCCCTAAGTCTATTCAACTTATCGATTCTTGATCAAAGCGTTTGCTTCTGATCCCTTCACTTGGGAATCATAATTCCTTTGCATTTTGAACTCTAAATTAGTCAGTTGCTTCTATAATCTGACCTCCTTGCATTCTTTCTTCTTCTAGTTGAGTATCATTGCTCACATCAGATCCCTTGTGGACCACCAGATCCTTTGTGGATTTTATCCGACAGCATCCTTCATATTCTATAACCTTGTGAACCTTCCCTCGGATACATAATGCCTTTGGTAAATTGTATCCCCCGTTCTTGTCAAACATACCCTTCTTCCGGGCTTTATTTACTCGTGAAGTTGTGGTATATGTTCCTAAGATACCCCTATGGGTTGAATCTATGGCTTCCCTAAACTGTGTGAACCCGAAGATTATGTAGGTTATATCTACTGGCGTTTCTTTGGATTTTTTTTTAATTCTACAACTTTGTTAAAGATGAGAAGTAAATGAAAAGTTGTGCATTAGAGAAGTGGGAGTCGACCTTGAGCCTTTGTGTTCATGCCCATGGACCCGATGTGGAATTTATCATGGAAGCTTCTTGGTATAATAATAATACTCTTGTGTTAAGTTCATCTTGTATCTATGTTTGGCCCTTCGCAACCGTGGTTCCAACCATGATTGTTCTTCTTTGATTTCATTTCTTGGACAAGTGGAAATACTTGCCTTCTGTAGATCATTTCACCCATCCAACCTTTGTTCTGCTATACCCTCGAGTATTACCCTCTGGTATCTCGAGATTATCACGGAACTACATAACCTCTTATGAGTTTTTCATCAACTATTATTCTCGCCGATTCAAATTTTCCATGGGTTCTAAGTTGTTAGACACTCGAGAACACCGATAACTGATTCAAGTCTCCATTGCTTTGTTTAACCTTTCTTGCAACCTAACATATCTAAGAAGTGATAATTCCCTGCTTATGTAAACACCACGGTGTACAACTCTGTCAGTAAGACCTTGTCACTATTGTTGATGACATTCCGGTAGCCACCGATGGACGAGAACTTCACCTATTGGTGCACCTCGCCTTGCGAGCAGGAAAATGGTTCCCTTCGTCCCTCGCCCTTGGTACCAACGTTGTTGCCAACATAATTGACAGGCTATCCTCCCTGCCTTGCTATCATGATCGTGCTAAATGATTAGCGCCTTCCTGGTATTAACCCACATGGTGGGCCCATAACCCACAGTTCCACAGGATCGAAACCTGACTCTCATGTATATCCCAGTTTTCTGAGTTATTTCTCACACTTGGCTTCGTATGTAAATCACGAGCCACCTTTCAAGCGATCTATTCTGGTATCAGACGCAATACTTTTTCCCATTGCTCTGAACCCCTTCATCACCTGTTTATGCATAAGCTGGATGCCTACCTGGTTGAAACTTGTTATATCTCCTTATAGAACTCTTGATACGTTCCCGGTGCTTCTAAAATCTCCTTCCTTGAGATAACTATCGGATGCCGATCCTTTCAGACGTCCATCCTTATAGCTCCCTCCTTATTACACGCCTTAAATCTCGGGACGAGATTTCTTGTAGTGGAGGAGATTTGTAACGCCTGGATAATCAAGCTACAGTAATCCCTTACTAATGATGCCAAGTCATCACTGTTACTATTGCTAATCTCACTTAGATTGAAAGCCAATTCAAATTCAATTCTAAAATAAAGTCAAATAAATTATTTCTCCAAACAGTAAAACAAAAATGTTTGCTGGGTTGCAAATATTCACTAACTAAATGTCATGAGTGATTCAACATCATTTGAGATAGCTAATTTCCCCTGGGAATTAAAGCAGCTTCAAATCAGCATTTTTTTAATGCTTTTCCATTTGTGAAAAATCCAAATCAATTCAAACTCCTTCCAAACTTTTTGTGGCGGGTGCCAAATATTGTAATGTATTTATTTGGCCAAGTCCCACAAATTTTCATAATTCCTTTTGGCAGCTCAAATATTGCATAGCATTTTCTCTGTTAAAAAAAGAAAATGCAAAAGAGTTAAGGGAAAAGAAAACCCCCCTGTTTCCCCTCGGCCTTGGCCCACTCCCACACAGCCGGCCCACTACCCCCTCCCTCGGTCGACCTCCTGTTCCCCCGACCGGGGTCGCTACAGGGGGCGCCCCGCCGGACCATCTCGACGGCGCCGGCGTGTGGATAAGGACGCCGACACCGCGCCCCCTCGGGCTCCCCTCCCCACTTTCCCCTCGCTCTCCCACTCGCTCTCTTCCCCCTTCCAGATCTGCAGCGCCCGAGCGCACCAATGGCTGCGCCGCCGCACCACCACCGCAGCCACCATCGACCCCGGCGCCTAGGAGGTTGACCATCGGCCTCATCATCCTCGTCTACATCGTCCCCGCCTCTGGATCAAGGCCAAAATGCCGCCTCGCCGTCGCTACCCTGATGCATCTCCGCCATGGTCACCACATGTCGCCGTTGACCTGCGCATCCCCGACCAGCCCCGGCCGCCCCGAGCACGTCCACGAGCTCCGTGGTGAGCTCCTATGCCGATCCCCTCCTTTTCTCCTTTTGGCTCGTCGCCGTTTGCCGTCGTCTCTGAGCTCGTCCGAGCTCCCACATACGCGTATGTACGTGTGTCCGTGCGTGCTACGGCTGCTTCTGTGTGTGCACGCCGGCCTCACCGGGGTCTTCTGCTGCTCCGCTACGGCTGCGGCTTGCTGCTCTGCTAACCGCCACTGCTCCTGCTGCTGTGTGTTGCTGTTGCTGTGCCTCACCCGGCTGCGCCGCCGTGCTTCCCGCTCGCTTGCTCCTGCTTGGCCGTGGCCAGCGCTCGCGCCCTTCGGCCGCTGCCTCTCGCGCGTGTCTCAGGTGCCTGTTGCTGCCGCCGCTGTTGCTACTTGTGCCGCTGCCGCTGCTTTGCTTGCTACTGCTGCTAACTGCTACTGCCTTGCTTGTTGCTGCGTTTTTGCTGCTGCTAGTGTTGGCAGTGGCAATGGCCGTCGTGGCTTTGCGCCCATGCGTACTGGCCATGGCACCACAACCGTGGCACATCCACTAGATGTGAGGCCGGTCCTTGCTTAGTTAGGTTAGTTTAGCTTAGGATTAATTTGTTGATTACTTAGTGCATAGAAAATGACATGTAGGTGCCCTGGAGATTAAAATAATTAATCAAAATAAATTTAGCTTTTGTCCATGACAGATGGGTCCCGCTAACAGTGTTCACTTTGACCGGTCAACTCTGACTGGGCTGTTGACTGGGTCAACTGGACCCCCTGGCCCACATGTCATTCCCTGTGTGCACCTTTGTGTACACCGGGCTGGGTACCCATAGCATTTTAATCTATTTCGAATTAAAAATAACTTCGAAATATTGTTTGAACTTTGGAAATTCATAGAAAATTAACCGTAGCTTGGATTAAAATGTTTTCTACATGAAAGTTGCTCAGAACAACGAGATGAATCTGAATACGTGGTCTGTTCGCCCGCTAGACATTTCTAGTATAGCAAACATGCAACCTTTCCCCTCCGGTTCATTTGTGTGACAAACGTTCGGAACCGGGAAAACTTTCCCGGATGTCACCCCCTTCGCCAGTATCGCCTAGCGCTGCGTTAGAACACTTCTAGCCCCGCTTATTTGTCTTGTTATGCATATGTTAGCGTGTATTTATTGTTTCTTCCTCCTCTTCTCTTCGGTAGACCCCGAGACCGCCGCTGATGCCACTGTGATCGACTACGCCGATGACGACCCTCCTTCTTGTCTGAGCAACCAGGCAAGCCCCCCCCCCCCTTGATCATCCCGATATCGCCCATTCTATACTCTCATGCTTGCATTAGATTTTGATAGTGTATTTGCTTGCTCCTATTCTGATGCATAGCCTGCTTTTGTACCTGCTTATTGTTACCTACCTGCTTATCCTAAACTGCTTAGTATAGGTTGGCTAGTGATCCATCAGTGACCCCCAGTACTTGTCCTTGTTGCCCCTGCTTCATCATCGACGACTCGATCAACGTGATCGACGACCAGAGCCCGACACCTCACATCACATCACGCCCCTTTTGTTGCTCGACTCTGCAGAGCTACTATCGAGTGCCGAGGGTGATCCCTCATAACGCACTCCTGATGATAATTCTGTAGTGTAGCTATTCGATCGTGGTCATCGAGGGTGATTTCCTCTTTTACCATTCCTGATACGGCTCTGTTGTTCAACACCTCAAGTGTGAACCTCGAGGGTGGTCCCTGTTACGTTCACCTTGATGATTACATTGAGTGGAATCCACCGGGGGTGATTCCTCGGGGTTTCCCCTTGATGTTTGGACACACAGTTACAATGACTTTACTTGAGACCTTGGTGAAAGTCGGGCGGGCCCGGAGAGCACCCACAAGATGGTTACGTGGCACGGCCGGGCATTCTAGGCCCTTGTCGTAAGTCCACGAGACGGGGCGACGGGGTCACTTTCAATCGTGAGTCTCTGCTCGTCTCTACAAGCTAATAATACACTATGGTTTGGGTATTTGTTCTGAGTTGGCCTCTGGCCTTTACGCACTAACCACCACGCGAGAATAGATATGGGCCTCGACGTCGCAGTATCAGCCGAAGCTTTGTCAGACGTCCAGTTCAGCAGTGCGGCACGGTCGGATCGTGCTGGCCATCTGAGGCGGTGCTGGTATCCACCCTGCTCGCAACGACCCGGAGTGCTGCGGGCGATGGGCCCAAGACCCCGGAGTGCTTAGGATGTAGACCGGCGGGGACCTCTCTGCTGAGCCTAGGTCGGGCTGCGACGTGTTGATCTTCCGAGGGCGGGCATTGACCATAGAAAGGTGTGTCCGGCCAGAGTGATCGAGCGTGTTGGGTAACGTGGTGCACCCCTGCAGGGAAGTTATATATTTGAATACCGTGTCCATGGTAATGGACGTTTAGACTTATATCCTGATCTTATACAACTACAAATGGATACTTGAGATATGTGGCTCCGGGATTGCTTTCTCGCTGGGAGTTGAGGAAGGATCTCTGGGCATTTATGTTACAACCTATTTGTTAATTATAAACTGCTATTCTTTACTCTTCTACATGCTGCAAGATGCTCGGAGCTGCATGAAGATGCTAGTCTTTGATAGGCTAGGTTTTCCCCCTCTATTCTGGCATTCTGCAGTTTAGTCCACAGATACAGCTCTTCCATTTGATACAAATGCATACTTAGTATAGATCTGATGCTTGTGAGTACTTTGGATGAGTACTCACGGTTGCTTTGCTACCCCTTTTCCCCCTTCTTTCTTCTTTCCGGTTGATGCAACCAGATGGTGGATCCTTGGAGCCAGATGCCACCGCCGATGGATGCTACTACGTGAAGACCGCTGACGTCCAGGAGTAGTTAGGAGGTCCCAGGCAGGAGGCCTTGCTTCTTCGATCGTGTTGCTTTTGTGCTAGATTTCTTAAGGCATCCTTGTTTAACTTATGTTTGTACTTTGATATTGTGCTTCCGTTGACTTTTGTGTATCGAGCTTGTATTCGAGCCCTCGAGGCCCCTTGCTTGTAATATAAAGCTTGTATTGTTTTGATTTGTGTCTAGAGTTGTGTTGTGATATCTTCCCGTGAGTCCCTGATCTTGATCGTACACATTTGCGTGTATGATTAGTGTACGATTGAATCGGGGGCGTCACAACTACTTTGCCATTAGGTGAATTTCTTGATGAACAACTTGCTAGGGTTAGAGAGAATGAAATTATTAAAGATGCTATTATTGATGATAGTGATGATGAAAGTTCTCCCCCTGATTATGAATTACCTATTGTTCTTGAGGGTTATGTTATGGATGAGGAAGCTGCTAGAGCTACCTTTGCATGCAAAGATAGATATGATCTTAAGAAGTTATTAGCTAAATGGAAGCAGCAATCTCTTAATGCTAGAATGAAACCCGACCCTGCTTTTGCTACTTCACCTATCTCTGTTACTGATAAGGATTATGAATTCTCTGTTGATCCTAAAATAATTACTTTGGTTGAATCTTATCCCTTTTTATGGCCTTGAATCTGAAACTGTTGTGGCACATCTTACCAAGTTGAATGATATAGCCACCCTGTTTACTAATGATGAGAAGTCTCGCTATTATTATATCCTTAAGATATTTCCATTCTCATTAAAGGGTGATGCTAAGACTTGGTTTAATTCTCTCGATCCTGGTTGTGTGCATAGTCCCCAAGATATGATTTATTACTTCTCTGCTAAATATTTTCCTCCTCATAAGAAACAAGCTGCCTTGCGGGAAATATATAATTTTGTGAAAATCAAAGAAGAGAGTCTCCCACAAGCTTGGGGTAGGATTCTCCGATTACTTAATGCTTTGCCTGATCATCCTCTTAAGAAAAATGAAATACTTGATATCTTTTATAATGGACTAACCGATGCTTCCAAGGACTACTTGGATAGTTGTGTTGGTTGTGTTTTCAGGGAAAGAACAGTCGACGAAGCTGAATTACTATTGAATAATATGTTGACTAATAAAAATAATTGGACTCTTCCTGAGCCAATTCCTGAGGCAATCCCCGAACCAATTGAGCCAGCCTATTCCTAAATCCACTCCTAAGAAGAGGGCCGTTCTATTTCTCAGTCTTGAAGATATGCAAGAGGCAAAGAAATCAATGAAAGAAAAAGGTATTAAAGCTGAAGATGTTAAGAATTTACCTCCTATTGAAGAAATATATGGTCTTAATACATGCCTATTGAAGAACCACATTGTCTTGATAACCCGACACAGGTAGTAAAGGTAAATTCTCTCTATAGATATGATAAAGTTAAAATTCCGTCTACTAAATTTCATAGCCCATGCTTAGATGAATTTGATGACTTTATGGCTAGAAAAGAAAGTTTTAATGCTTATGTTGGTAGAGAATTAAAGAATAATGCTTTTGAGATAGGACGCTTGAGTGATTATATGGCTAGAGTTAAAGGTGAACTTAAACTCATTAGCAAATATGCTTCTATGGTTACCACTCAAGCTGAGCAAGTACTTAAAGCTCAAAATGATTTGCTCGATGAATTAAATAATAAAAATGACTTTGCTGTTAGAGTGGCTACTAGAACTAGTAGAATGACTCAGGAACCTTTGTATCCCTAAGGCCACTCTAAGAGAATCGAGCAGGATTCTCAGAGAAATAATTTAGAGGCACCTAGTTCTTCCAAAAAGAAGAAAAAGAAAGACGATAGGACTTTGCATGCTTCTAGTGAACCTGTTGTAGACACACCTGAGAGTCCCAATGATATTTCTATTTTTGATGCTGAAACACAATCAGGTGATGAACATGAACCTAGTGATAATGTTAATGATAATGTTCATGTTGATGCTCAACCTAGAAAAAATAATGATGTAGAGATTGAACCTGCTATTGATCTTGATAACCCACAATTAAAGAATCAACGTTATGATAAAAGAGATTTTGTTGCTAGGAAGCACGGTAGAGAAAGAGAACCATGGGTTCAGAAACCCATACCCTTTCCTCCTAAACCATCCAAGACAAAGGATGATGACGATTTTGAGCGCTTTGCTGAAATGATTAGACCTATTTTCTTACGTATGCGCTTAACTGATATGCTTAAAGTAAATCCTTATGCTAAGTATATGAAGGATATCATTACAAATAAAAGAAAGATACCGGAAGCTGAAATTTCCACCATGCTTGCTAATTATACCTTTAAGGGTGGAATACCAAAGAAACTTGGAGATCTGGGAGTACCAACTATACCATGCTCCATTAAAAGAAACTATGTTAAAACTGCTTTATGTGATCTTGGAGCCGGTGTTAGTGTTATGCCTCTCTCTTTATATCGTAGACTTGAATTGAATAAGTTGACACCTACTAAATTATCTTTGCAAATGACCGATAAATCAACTGCTATACCAGTCGGTATTTGTGAGGATGTGCCTGTTGTGGTTGCAAATGTCACTATCTTAACGGACTTTGTTATTCTTGATATTCCCGAGGACGATAGTATGTCGATTATCCTTGGTAGACCCTTTTTGAATACTGCAGGGGATGTTATTGATTGCAACAAAGGCAATGTCACTTTTCATGTTAATGGTAATGAGCATATGGTACACTTTTCGAGGAAACAATCTCAAGTTCATAGCATCAATTCTATTGGAAAAAGTCCAACTATCATTATTGGAGGTTTTGAATTTACTCTTCCTACTGTCAAGAAAAAAAATATGATATTCTTATTTTTGGGGATGTTCATATCCCCGTTGAGGTAACTTAGTGTTATTTGAAATTTCTCCGGTTCCATGTTATTCGGAATGAGCTTGTTAACAAGACTTGATGAACCTTGTTAGTGGATTCATTTTGATGATCATGAGATGGATGAAACTAGAAGGCACAACCTTCTCTACCTTCTTTTTACTTTTTGTTATTTAAAACAAATAAAGCAAAAATAGTATTATCTGTTTGTTTTCTGAATTATCCGTGCAATAAAAAATATCCTAAAAATAAAAGTGATCCAAATGCCCTCCAAATTTAGTATGATTTTTTATGGAATATTTGAGGATTTTAGGCACTGAAAACACTACAGGAGGGGCAAGCACCGGGCCACGAGGGTGGAGGGCGCGCCCACACCCCCTGGGCGCGCCCCCTGTCTCGTGGGCCCACGGTGGCCCCCCTCCACTTATTCCTTCACCCACACACTCCATCTTCTTCCCAAAAAATCCCCATCCAGCCCAAGCACGAGTTCTAGCTCATTTTGCTGTGATTTTCGATCTCCTTGCTCAAAGCTCCATTCACAAAACTGCTTTGGGAGATTGTTGCTTGGTATGTGACTCCTCCATTGGTCCAATTAGTTTTTTTTCTAGTGCTTTATTCATTGCAAATTTTTGCTACATAGGTGACCCTGTTCTTGAGCTTGCATGTCAAATTTATGAGGTCCCAAGTAATTCTAATGCATGATATAGGCTCTAGGCACTTGTAGGAGTAGTTGCTACCAATCTTGTTTAGTTTTATTCACTTTTATTTTGAAGTTACTAAAATTTCAGAAATTTTCAAAAAATGTTAAGGAGATTTTTGAGGGGCTCTTCTAGCCAAGGCTCCCAGGAAAGACAAGATAAAGAGAAGGAAAAGGCCAAGTATAATCTTCCTCGCATAGCGGAAGTACGACCATGTGAATGGCCCTGTGACGAATTCTTGAGAGAAGCCGGGATTTATGAAGACTTATATTCTTTGATCGAGAATGCAGGCCTCACCGATTTCCTCCACGACCGGATCGATCAGTATCTCTTACTCACCAATACTTTCATGAAATTTTTTTATTATTACCCTAAGAAGTCACTGCCTTCAGTATCATTTCATTTATATGATGAATTTAGGGAAATGTCTTTACATAATTTTTGCGCGGTACGTAGGATACCCTTTGAGGGAAAATTAGATGAACCACATCGTAAAGATGTGGATGGCTTTCTTAACACTATCACTCTAGGGAATCCAAAGAAGGGTTCTGATGCGAGAATCTCTAGCATACACTTTCCTGTTTTATGCTACTTTGCCATATTTTCTAGTCGATTCTTAATTGGTCGTGGAAATAGTGGAAACTTCAGTGTTCCTGATATTATTATTCTTTACCATGCCTTGTTTGGTGATAATAGTTTTAGTATGGGTGCCGTCATTGCTAAACGGCTAAGCCTGAATCGTACAAAAGGCCCCATCTTTGGAGGTATCTATGTTGCACGTCTGACTAAATATTTTGAGATACCTATTAGGCACCATGAGAAACAGGAGACAATATTGCCTCCTTACGTTTTAGATTATGGGAGCATGGTAGCGCATGAGTTTATAGTTGACAACGAAGATAAGATGCTTCTATATAACCTGAGATTTAATAAGAAACACAATGAGACTATTATTCTACATGCACCTCTGTTGTTTGATTTGACTGCAGTTAATTATCTTGTCACGCAGGGAGCGATGTACGCTCATCGAGGCCAAACATCCACTCCGGAACCTGAGCCTGAGCCGGAACCTTCACTGGACCTTTATCGTGCATCATCTTACCAGTGGGATCCGGAGGAGATGGCCAGCCAGTGGTATCCTGATTACACCCCTCAGTACACCGGGGAGAGTAGCCGCGGTCCGTGGCAATAGACCAACTTAGGCCAAAAGCCTAAGTTTGGGGGAGTACGTATTTCTCACCGACTTTACATTCATGTTCACACACTATTCTAGTTGTCGGTGCTCATACTCTTTCATTGTATTATCCATGTTAGTTTAATTTTCTTTTTCTCGCTTTATTCTTGTGTGTTTGATAAACTTTAAGAAAAAACAAAAAATTAGTTAGTTTAATTTCCATGCTTGTAGTAGAATGAAAATGAAAACCCAAAAAAAAATTCTAGTTCTTCTTCTTGCTTGTTGGGAGCTTTCCCGTGTAAATAGTTTTATTTTCTTTTCTTTCCTTTGGGGGTCGAGAGTAGAAGACCATAATTAAAATGTTTAGTGGCTCTCATATGCATGATTGTTTATTTAAACTTGGAGCCCATATTACTTTGTCTTCTCTCTTGAGTTGAGTGCTTGCAGATTTCAGCTTAGTCCGATGCACATGCACTATTATTATTATACACATCGTTCCGTCGTGCAAGTGAAAGGCAATAATGACGATATATGATGGATTGATTGAGATGAGAAGAAGCTGGTATGAACTCGACCTCTTTTGTTTTTGTAAATATGATGAGTTCATCGTCCCTGATTCAGCTTATTATGAAGTAAACATATTTGCAATGACATTTAGAGATTATAGTTGCTTGTGCCATCCTTGATTAGCTATGAGTTATAATGGTTTACCTTGCGTGCCAACATGCTATTAAAATGATTGTGATGTGGTATGATGGGATGGTATCCTCCTTTGAATGAATTGAGTGACTCGACTTGGCACATGTTCACGCATGTAGTTGAAATAAATAAACATAGCCTTCATGATATTTATGTTCATGGTGGATTATATCTTACTCATGCTTGTACTCGGTGTGAATTAATTTTAATGCATGTTCATGACTGTTGTCGCTCTCTCAGTTGGTCGCTTCCCAGTGTTTTGCTAGCCTTCACCTGTACTAAGCGGGAATACTGCTTGTGCATCCAAACTCCTTAAACCTCAAAGTTCTTCCATATGAGTCCACCATACCTTCCTATATGCGGTATCTACCTGCCGTTCCAAGTAAATTTGTATGTGCCAAACTCCAAACCTTCAAATGAAATTTTGTTTTGTATGCTCGAGCATCTCATGTTTCAACTAGGCATGCCTATATCTTCCATGCTAGGTGGGTTATTCTCAAGAGGAGTGGACTCCACTCCTCATTCACGAGGAAAGGCCGATAACCAGGATGCCTAGTCCCATGATCCAAAAAGATCGAAGCAAATCAATATAATTAAACAAAACTCCCCCAGGGCTGTTGTTAGTTGGAGGCACTCGTTGTTTCGAGCAAGCCATGGATTGATGCTTGTTGGTGGTGGGGGAGTATAAACTTTTACCATTCTGTTTGGGAACTGCCTATAATGCATGTAGTATGGAAGATACATCCATCTCATATTTGTTGCGTTGACAGCAAAAGTATGCCGCTCAAAATGTTGTTCAATCTCTATTTTAAAATCGAGCTCTGGCACCTGTACAAATCCCTGCTTCCCTCTGCGAAGGGCCTATCTATTTACTTTTATATTGAGTCATCATCCTTCTTATTAAAAGCACCCGCTGGAGAGCATACTGTCATTTGCATTCATTATTATTGGTTTATATTCGGTATGACTTGACTGTATCTCTTTTACCATGAATTACAATGTTTAGTCAGTCCTTGATCTTTAAAGGTGCTCTGCATTTATGTTTTGCGGTCTCAGAAAGGGCTAGCGACATACCATTTTGTTATATCATATTATGATTGTTTTAAGAAAGTGTTGTCATCCGAGTTTTATTATTATTGCTCGCTAGCTGATTATGCCATTGATATGAGTAATTGTGAGACCTAGGTGTTATTGTGAGTATGGTTAGTTCATAATACTTGCTGAAAACCTGAATGCTGGCTTTACATATTTACAACAACAAGACCAAATAGAGTTTGTAAAAGTTTTTCTTTATCACTTTCAGTTTATCAACTGAATTGCTTGAGGACAAGCAAAGGTTTAAGCTTGGGGGAGTTGATACGTCTCCAACGTATCTACTTTTCCAAACACTTTTGCCCTTGTTTTTGACTCTAATTTGCATGATTTGAATGAAACTAACCCGGACTGACGCTGTTTTCACCAGAACTGCCATGATGTTGTTTATTGTGCAGAAAACAAAATTTCTTGGAACGACCCGAAAATCCACGGAGATAAGTTTTGGAAAATATAAAAAATACTGGCGAAAGAATCAAGACCAGGGGGCCCACACCCTGTCCACGAGGGTGGGGGCGCGCCCTCCCCCCTGGGCGTGCCCCCTGTCTCGTCGGCCCCCTGATGCTCCACCGACCTCAACTCCAACTCCATGTATTCCGTTTCGCAGAGAAAAAAAATCAGAGAGAAAGTTTCATCGCGTTTTACGATACAGAGCCGCCGACAAGCCCTAATCTCTCTCGGGAGGGCTGATCTGGAGTCCGTTCGGGGCTCTGGAGAGGGGGATTTGTCGCCGTCGTCATCATCATCAACCATCCTCCATCACCAATTTCATGATGCTCACCGCCGTGCGTGAGTAATTCCATCGTAGGCTTGCTGGACGGTGATGGGTTGGATGAGATTTACCATATAATCAAGTTAGTTTTGTTAGGGTTTGATCCCTAGTATCCACTATGTTCTGAGATTGATGTTGCTATGACTTTGCTATGCTTAATGCTTGTCACTAGGGCCCGAGTGCCATGATTTCAGATCTGAACATATTATGTTTTCATGAATGTATGTGAGTTCTTGATCCTATCTTGCAAGTATATAGTCACCTATTATGTGTTATGATCCGACAACCCCGAAGTGACAATAATCGGGATACTTCTCGGTGATGACCATAGTTTGAGGAGTTCATGTATTCACTATATGCTAATGCTTTGTTCCGGTTCTCTATTAAAAGGAGGCCTTAATATCCCTTAGTTTCCACTAGGACCCCGCTGCCACGGGAGGGTAGGACAAAAGATGTCATGCAAGTTCTTTTCATAAGCACATATGACTATATTCGGAATACATGCCTACATTACATTGATGAACTGGAGCTAGTTCTGTGTCACCCTATGTTATAACTATTACATGAGGAATCGCATCCGACATAATTATCCATCACTGATCCAATGCCTACAAGCTTTTCACATATTGTGTTTCGCTTATTTACTTTTCTGTTGCTACTGTTACAATCACTACAAAACTATTATCTTTACTTTTTGCCACTGTTACAATTACTATCATACTACTTTGCTACTAAATACTTTGCTACAGATACTAAGTTATCCAGGTGTGGTTGAATTGACAACTCAACTGCTAATACTTAAGAATATTCTTTGGCTCCCCTTGTGTCGAATCAATAAATTTGGGTTGAATACTCTACCCTCGAAAGCTGTTAGGACCCCCTACACTTGTGGGTTATCTGCCATAACTAGCATTCACATCTAGCAGTACAGCACACATGACCCACACGAGTCCCATCTGACACCAATTTTCTTGGAGTCCATGCTACAGCCATCTCTTCTCCCTCCTATTTTCATAGCCATTGCGCGGTGGGTGGGGCGGCGGTTTGCCGATAGTTGGTTTGCTCAACTGCGGTCCCACTTGTAAGTGAAAATCCAACACAACACGCATTCCCCCTTGAGCGGCGTGCTGGACCAACCATGTGGGGGTGCGACACGAACACGGTAGGCTTTTCCTTTTGAACTTGTAACTTGTAAAATTTGGTTCTGCTCCATGGCGCGACCGATAGATAGAAATAACGATTTTCCCTAGAGTAATGAGAAGTTTGGTTCTGGCGCAGTTCATGCATGGAGTATGTATGAAAATTATGAAGTTGATGCGAAAGGTAAGATAATTACTAGTAGTACAATATAATACTACCTGGATTTGATGGAAAGATAAAGATACATACGGATCCATCAACGACATCCTCACGCCCTACTGCGCCGGGTCACCAAATGACGTGTGAGGAGCAGCGACATTGGTGGCGAGCTCAACGTGCTTCTGAACAATGCCATCCAAGGTTGCCTTGCGGTCTAAGAAGGCCAGCGTCCTATCGTCCTCCTCTTGCACGTAGTAGTCCTTGTGGACGATTTGCGCGTAGACGTGGGTGGTTATGTCGATGGTGTCTTGCTGCGCCAGGCACTGCGTGGCGAGCGCGACCTCGAGGTGGAAATTCTCTAGCGCGATGGAGGCAGTCGCAGGGCCACCAGTGCGTCGAATAGGTTTTCACCATAGAGGCCGTTGAGGGTGGCAGGCGTCGCAGAGCCTGGGCGCATCGGCTGGAGGCGTACGTCAAGGTCGTCTGCGAGCTTCTTGACGACGGTGAACTTGTCGAGGAAGCCGACGAGGACCTCGTCAAACAAGGAGACGAAGTGGTCATCCAAGAGGCCTCTTGCCCTAGCGGCCTCAAGCATGACCTGGAGACATTCCTCGGTGTCGGGTCGCAAGCCCGCGTCGTTGACCATCTGGCCCAGCCGGCTGATGCTCGTGCTCATCACCTCCATGGGTCTAGCTTCTAGTCAACTGATCTTGTGATCGGAGTGATCACTCTTGCCCTTGGTTAGGGTGCATAGGTGCATAGGATTTCGTACATTGGACTGGCGGGGAGCCTTTATATGAGAAGTGCAGACTGTGTTGCATTCATGTGTGTGTTGGCCATCTACTCCTCGACCATCCCTCCGCGCCGGTGCAGTATAGTCATCTTACTGAGACCAGGTTGGGGCAAAACAAGAGAAATTTGATGTTGACTGGTTTATTGGTCCCCTTTGCATTTTGCGCCAAGTTTTAACCTTTGATTTAACTAATAAAATGTTAATGCATGTAACCAAAAATGTTGTGCTAAGTCCCTTCCCAT
Organism: Triticum dicoccoides; assembly: GCF_002162155.2. Lineage (NCBI taxonomy): Eukaryota > Viridiplantae > Streptophyta > Magnoliopsida > Poales > Poaceae > Triticum > Triticum dicoccoides. Next base: position 305,156,207 of record NC_041391.1, read on the forward strand.
TGCTCCATGGTGGACAGGTGCTAAGCATGCCACATAGGTTAAAAAATAACATAGCGCAGTAATTAAGGAGGAGAGATAGCACTTTGGTGACCCCAGGAAGAACCAATGCCAAGCACGTGAACCTAGGCAAACCACTTAAATGAAACAAGTTGACCAATGCATCGGGAACTATGTTCAAAACCGAATAAAACAATACTCCATGTATTTATTTATAGAGGGAGTAGTATATTTTTTGTGACATGCATTACTAGATATTGATAGTCAAATACTAAATCCAGATGAACGTGGTAGTACTACTAAATCCAGACGGTGGTGCTAGACTAGTAGTAGTACTACCAATGTAGTAATAGTATTGTACTACCCGTTGGTCAAATTACTCCTCAGAGTGAAGTGACAAGACCCTACGCTGGAGATGACACCTGAGTGTAGGCGCCATGTTTGGCATACCAAAGTCAGCCTTACCATGTACAATCACTATCATCATGGTTGTAGAGCTAGCCTACTTACAACTACCCGTGTTCGACATAATTTCCTGTGCGTTGCCACGAGTATCTCTACTCCTTTCTTATACGAGTAAGATACCCGTGCATTGCACGGAACACCAAGATTGGGGGTGGACGGTGCCGGCAGCGGCCATCGCACCGGATTGTTTCATGCCTTCTAGATGTGGTGGGGAGGAGATAAGGTTGATTATGAGAGACAAGGAGTTGTTTGTAAATAGGGAACAAGTGTGGGCATCTTTTTGCAAAACTGCATAAGTTTGCTTTGTATGCGTCAGATCTAGATTCGATGGCTGTTGCTGAAAGATGGCAGGCACACCATCATCACCAACTAAGGCACGCAGAAATAGGACACGAAAGTATTACAAGTTTCAAACTGATATTACAAATGTTAGGAGTAATGCTGCACCTATGAAGAGGGAAATATTAGGAAGTTTACGTAAGAACTTTCGTTACTTCAGGTAGATGCAGCATTATCATACAAACTAAAGTCCACTGCCCTAACAAGTCACTAATGGGCAAATAAATTTTTGAGTCTCTGGCGACTTGATGTTTCAAAAACTAATTCAGCTTCTGCGAAGACTTTGTCATTTAGGCTTAGACGCTTGCGATGATCAGCACGCCACTCATTGTTGCATCGGAGAATGCCAAACCTCATTACCTTGGGCACACTTTCCTCCAGAACAAAGAACTTGGCCAATTTGATCTATGATGTGCTGCCTCGGTAGTCGATCAAATCAATTTCTGTAAGATGGAGATCAAGGCATTCAATGAGATTGTTATAGTGCAGCATATTTTCATTTTAGGTCTTTTTTATCTACAAAAGAAGAGAACATATTAGAGCAGATCGCTCTATAAGATTGTCGTGTCATCAAGAGGAACCAATATCATTCGCTCATATAACAGGGTTGGCTGGCTGGTGATATTTTTTTCACTCTCTCTCTCTCTCTCTATCTATCTCTATCTCTCTCTCTCTCTCTTTCCTCTCATTTAGCTAGGAGCACGTGAGGAGCTTGGGCATTTGTTGCCTTCCACTATGTGGCCGATGCCATATTTCTCAAAAGTATTGCCACATAATACGCATCGATGTCAAATCAAAATATTTTGGCACCGCTCTAGCGATGTGAGAGAATTGGCACCGTTGTGCACATAGACCCACATGTATAAACAAATCAATCAAACCAACTACACCAGCCTCTCACTCTCCCAAGAAAGTGTTTTTTTATTGCCTCAGTCCTCTCCCTCTCCCACGCAAGTGTTTTTTCATTGCATGAGTTAATTTGGCACCAGAGCGAAGTAGGTGGACCAGATTGGGGCACCAGGTGAGCAATGGAGGGGCATCGATGCCAAATGCATCACAAGTGAATTTGGCACGTGTTTTGGCCTACACATTGGAGGGTCATTATAGCCCACTTTTGTACTACCTCGTATTTGTTGTAAAATTTGGACCATAGATTTACCTAAGAAAATGCCAATGCATGTCACAAAAAATTATACCATTTGAAATTATGTTAAAATACGAATCCAATGATATAATTTTTAGCGACATGCATTAACATTTTGTTAGTTAAATCTATGGTCAAATTTTGATATTACAAAATAGGAAGAGTAAACCAGGACGGAGGTAGTACTTGCTCTTAGAGTTACTAGTCTAAGTTACTTGCCACTATGACTAGCATAGGCTACTAGTAGTACAACAAAAAACGATGCAGGTGATCACATGAGAAGAAATACTAAAAACATTTCTTTCTGTGGGGTGCGTAGATGTAGTTTTGAACACTACACTTGTGATCGTAATTTGGGAAAATTACGAAAAAAATTGAGCTACATTGTGATTACCGTTTACTAATACTAGGAAAGAAGTTTGACCTTGATGAGTACCTTCTTCGTGCATGGAAAGCATGTAAGGAATCCAACAACTTGATCCAGATTGGGGCCGATAGATTTTATTGCCAAGATCTTCACTGTGCGCACAGACTGGGTCAAGCTTATGGGAATCATTTTCTGGATGACAGTTATAAATACATCAAGAAGAAATTTAAAAATGTGAATTTCAAGAAGATGGAGAAGAAGATGAGTGTTGTACTTGAACGATTACAGATCCAATAAAGAGTTCGGAGAATTTGGCAGATGTGTACAACAACACTGTCAATTTCGGCATGTCAATGACCCTAATTTTTGTTGGACCTTCTAGATTCGATACAAGCAATCTCTCAAGGAAAGGCGCATTATCAATGACCATAATGTGGAACAGCTGGAGTGATCTCTTCCCAATTGATGTCTTGTTGCGGGGCCAACAAGACACATAAATCCATCGGAGGTTCGTAGAGGCAATGTGGAGGCTAACGAACCCGTGGATCTGCCAAAGACGAAGGTACTCGAGCACAGTACGGCTGTGGAGCAGGTGCTTCATAGCCTTCTTGGAGATGCCAACGTCGAAGAGGTCGAGCTACTTGAGTTGAGGGAGAAGAAGGGCGGGCGCGGCATTAATCCAGGGAAAATAGCAGGAGCTGAAGCTGGCGCGGCGCAGTGTTGGCATGAGTCGGAGCACGGATGGCGGTAGAGAGCGACATCGACCAACTTCAAACCTGAGCTCCTCGAGCTGATCTATGCTGGGGGATACGAACCACTTTGTCGAACTTGGCTTGGACCTTGCAGTTAGTACTGAACATGCAGATGTCAAGGCGTCTGGCTGGCCTAAGGTGCGATGAAAGGATCTTGGAGACTACAGCCATGCGTTTGCAATCCCTATCACAGAGGCAGCTGTCGATGGTGAGGTTGAGGGGGACGCGGAGCCAGAGGAGGCGCCACCATCAGGACAGCAGGGTGGTCCGCATAGCAGATTTGGTGGGGAGGAAGCCGATGATGACGAGCAACATGTTATCGGGGAGGCTGCTGATGAAGTCCAGGCTTGCCGAATGCAGCTTTGGCTCGAGCTGCCTCCGCTTGGTTGCTGCCTCGCCATCCATCTCAGCCAGCGGCAATGCCAATGTACATGTGTACTGGTGTATATTGTGTGCTAGGTGTGCATGAGTGCGTCCTTCTATGCATGCCGCCGCGCACTGGTGAATTGTGCGCGAGTGCGTCCTTCACGCGGAAGAAGTGTGCCCTCAATTTACTAGCGTGCGGGGTGCTACCCCGAGTGATTTCAACTTCGTTTACTTCACCGCGTGTCAGATGGGCCTCTAGTTTACTTATTTTCACCCACTGCCACATGGGCTAGCACACGAAGATAAAGAACACGAGCTGACAAGGCAGCATGTGGACTGGTTGACCCGTCAACTAAACAATATATAGAGCTATACCTTGACACAGTGACCGTATAATCCCTCGGTATAGAGAGTTCGAGTGAGAGGGGAGGCCCGTGAGAGATAGTAGAGAGAGAGAAAGAGCTAGTCCCTCCGTTCGATAACACTACAAAAAAAGACACATCCATGACATTTTGGGCCGAACGAAAAAAAATTCTGTCATACTTATGACACTTCTATGACGATAATTGTGACAAAACCTGGTATCATCATAGATGTGGTGGGCTCCTACTTCTATGACAAAAAATGATGACATGAAATGGGCTTTTCGTCCTGGGCGGGCTGGAGACGCAGCTGCATGTCATTCTTTGGGCCGTCCATGACGGAAAAAACCATGGTAGAAGCGAGGGCGAGGAAAATATCGGGGTGTTCCCGGTTATGGTGGGTGGTCGGGGCCAAGCGATGCACGTTTCTCTCGTACACATACGCGCGTGTGTGCGAGGCATTGGACTCTAACTGAACCCGAGCGAGGCGTTGGGCTCTAACTGAACCCGAGCGATTGCACTGCAGGCTACGCGTTACTAAACCCGAGCGATCGATCGATGACTGTTAACTGAACCCGATTGAGCGATTCCTTCGCTACTGCTGCTAACTGAAGCCTATCGATGCTGCCTCTGGATGAATAGTGAGCGTTGCGGGGGGGTTTGGATGAACAGTGAGCGGTGGGGGTGGATGAACAGGACCCCATGGCGTTGCTTTTGGATGAACAGGACCCCGATCGATCGAGCCGGTTGGGGCTGGATGAACAGGACCCCGTGAAGGGCTGGATGAACAGGACGACCCCGTGGAGGGCTGGATAAACAGTAGATGGTAGAGGGGTGGATGACCAGTAGCCCGTGAAGGGGTGGTTGAACAGGAGCCCGCGGAGAGGGGTGGTTGAACAGTAGCCGGTGCAGTAGCGCGCGGTGGAGGCTGGATGAACAGGAGCCCATGGATGAACAATCACAGGTGGAGGCTGGAGGTGGTCGATGGTGGATGAACAGTAGTCCGTGGAGGCTGGAGGAGGTCGATGGTGGAGATGAACAGTATCTCGTGGAGTCCTGTTTTGCGGTACGCCACACCCCTCCCGATGAACAGGACCCCCGTTTCGACCGTAGCGCTCCAACACAAGTCCGTTTCATCCGTTTTGCGGTACGCCACACCCCTCCCGATCAACAGGACCCCGTTTCGACCATAGGAGGTCCAACACAAGTCCGTTTCCTCTGTTTTGCGGTACGCCAGATACCTCCCGATGAACAGGATCCCGTTTCGTACATGGCCGGTCGAACGCAAGGCCGTTTCCTCCATTCTGCGGTACGCTAGGCCTTGTTTCCATCGCCTGTTCCGTCCAAGCCGATTGGCTCCCATGCGTTCCGTTGCCTCCCGATGAACACGACGCATTCCGTTGCCTCCCCATGAACACGACGACGACGCAGTTTCTCCGTACCGACCCAGCCATGTACACGAGCCCTGGCCGTACATATGCGCGAGTAGGTGTTCGAGACCCCGCCCATATGTACGTGTGTGGCCGTATTTTCTTTCTTGCACCCTGGCCGTTGTACGTACATGTACATGCTACGTGCGCGCCTCTACTACGACACGTGTGCGCCTCTACATCGACCAGTATGTACGTACATGTTCCCGACCAGAATGACAATGCTATGTACGCTTTGACCAGGTGGGTCTCGACTGTCAGGCACTTCCTTGCGTGCGAAGATGTAGCTGGTGGGTCCCAGCAGTCAGGGGGCGAATCATTTTTTTTGCCTGGACGCACTTCCTTGCGTGCCAAGGTGTAGCTGGTGGATCCCAGCAGTCAGGGGGAAACGTTTTTTTGCAAAATACGGTGGCTCGTCCGGTGGGTCCCTGCTGTCAGGTGGAGGAATAATTATTTTGCGCGTTATAAGGAGGCACTTCCTTGCGGCCGCCGTGGACCCAGCTGTCAGCCTCTCCATGTACAGTACTCTTTCGATGGAAGTCGTTCCTTGACCACATTGACCACGCCGCGTGCAGAGCACTAGGGCGGTGGACGACGGCGAGGCCTAGGAAGGGGACAACGTGGAGCCGGGGAAGACGCGACAATAGAAGCCCGCGCGGAGAGGAGTACGAGGGTTCACTAGTTCGGCTGCGGTGTGAGGCTGTCTCGCCGCAGGGCATGGCCAGCGGTGGGAATAGTAGGGGGCGGTGAGGCCTCCGCGGCAGCACAGCTGGCCATGGGAGGTAGGAGCATGCGGCAGGACCGGCGCTGCTTTGCGCAGCAGGAGCAAGAAGACCAGAGGTTGAAGAAGCACTACGGCCGTTGGATGGACATCGTACGGTCACTGGAGCTAGAATCATTCATATTGACTAAGTTGACAAAGCCCTCCGTCCCCGTTAACTTAGTAGGCCCACAAGTCAGCCTCCCACCAAGGTGGGTCCCAGCTAGCAGGAGGAGTATTCTTTTTTTGTGCGTAATAAGGAGACACTTCTGGTGGGTCCGAGCTGACAGCGGGACGAACGTTTTTTCCCAAAATACGGTGGCCCGTCCGGTGGGTCCCAGCAGTCAGGGGGGAAATGTTTTTTTTCGCGAAATACTGGTGGCCCATCCGGTGGGTCCCTGCTGTCAGGTGGAGGAATAATTATTTTCCGCATAATAAGGAGGGACTTCCTTGCGGCAGCCGTGGACCCAGTTGTCAGCCTCTCCACGTAGAGTACTCTTCTGATGGAACTCGGTCGTTGACCACATTGACCACACCACACCGAGAGCACCACGGCGATGGACGAGGGCGAGGCCTATGAAGGGGATGACACAGAGCCAGGGAAGACGCGGCAGTGGATGCCCACGTGGAGAGGAGTACAAGGGTTCACTAGTTTGGCTGCGGTGTGAGGCTGCCGTCACCCCAGAATAACAGGGGGTGTGGGTGAGTGGAGGGATGGCCTGGCCAGTGGTGGGAGTAGTATGGGGGCGGTGAGAACTCCGCGGCAGCACAGCCGGCCACGGGAGGCAGGAGCAGGCGACACGCCCGGCGCTGCTTTGGGCGGCTGGAGCAAGAAGACCAGAGGTTGAAGAAGTACTATGGCCGTTGAATGGACATCATACGGTCACTAGAGTATTGACTAAGTTGACAAAGCCCTCCGTCCCCATCAACTTAGTAGGCCCACAAGTCAGCCCAACAATATGGTGGGTCCCAGCTAGCAGGGGGTATTCATTTCTTGGGCGTAATAAGGAGGCACTTCCTTGCGTGCGAAGATATAGCTGATGGGTCCGACCTGTCAGTGGGGGGAACATTTTTTTCGCGGAATACAGAGGCCCTTCCTATGGGTCCTAGCTGTCAGGTGGAGGAATCATTATTTTGCGCGTAATAAGGAGGGATTTCCTTGCGTGCGGCCGTGGACCCAGGTGTCAGCCTCTCCATGTACAGTCCACTTCTGATGGATGTCGTTCATTGACCACGTTGACCAGGCCACGCTGAGAGCACCAGGACGGTGGATGACGGCGAGGCCTAAGAAGGGAACTGTAGGACCTTGAAGTATGTCTAGAGGGGGGTGATTAGACTACTTGACCAATTAAAAACTTAACCTTTTCCCAATTTTAGAGTTTGGCGGATTTTATCTATCTTTGGGCAAGTCAAGCAATCTTCACACAATTCAAGCAAGCATGCAAAGAGTATATGAGCAGCGGAAATTAAAGCATGCAACTTGCAAGAATGTAAAGGGAAGGGTTTGGAGGATTCAAACGCAATTGGAGACACAGATGTTTTTGTCGTGGTTCCGATAGGTGGTGCTATCGTACATCCACGTTGATGGAGACTTCAACCCACGAAGGGTAACGGTTGCGCGAGTCCACGGAGGGCTCCACCCATGAAGGGTCCACGAAGAAGCAACCTTGTCTATCCCACCATGGTCGTCGCCCACGAAGGACTTGCCTCACTAGCGGTAGATCTTCACAAAGTAGGCGATCTCCTTGCCCTTACAAACTCCTTGGTTCAACTCCACAATCTTGTCGGAGGCTCCCAAGTGACATCTAGCCAATCTAGAAGACACCACTCTCCAAGAAGTAACAAATGGTGCGTTGATGATGAACTCCTTGCTCTTGTGCTTCAAATGATAGTCTCCCCAACACTCAACTCTCTCTCATGGGATTTGGATCTGGTGGAAAGAAGATTTGAGTGGAAAGCAACTTGGGGAAGGCTAGAGATTAAGATTCATATGGTAGGAATGGAATATCTTGGCCTCAACACATGAGTAGGTGGTTCTCTCTCAGAAATGGTAAGTTGGAAGTGTAGGTCTATTCTGATGGCTCTCTCCACGAATGAAGAGGAGGTGGAGGGGTATATGTAGCATCCACACAAAATCTAACCGTTACACACAGTTTACCAAACTCGGTGGGACCGAATCAACAAACTCGGCCGGGACGATTTAGTAAACCTAGTGACTGTTAGGATTTTCGATGGGACCGACATGCAACTCGGTAGGACCGATATGGTTAGGGTTAGGGCATAACGTAATCTCGGTGAGACCGATTACACAAACTCGGTGAGACCAATTTTGGTAATAAGCTAACCAGAGAGTTGGTCAGGTAAACTCGGTGGGACCGATTCGCTCACTTCGGTTAGACCGAAACGTTACGAAAGGGAAACAGGGAGTTTACATTGCAATCTTGGTGGGACTGATCGCTCACTTCGGTTAGACCGAAATGTTACGAAGGGAAACAGAGAGATTACAATCCCATCTCGGTGAGACCGAGATCCCTATCGGTAAGACCGATTTGCCTAGGGTTTTTGGCAGTGGCTATGACATTTGAACTCGGTGGCACCGGATAGAAAGAATCGGTATGGCCGAGTTTGACTTTGGGTTTCGGTCATATGAGGATGTGAGGAAGTAGTTGAGGGTTTTTGGAGCATATCACTAAGCACTTGAAGCAAGAGGCTCATCAAGTAACACCTCATCCCTCCTTGATAGTATTGCTTTTCCTATAGACTCAATGTGATCTTGGATCACTAAAATGTAAAATGAAGAGTCTTGAGCTTTTGAGCTTGAGCCAATCATTTGTCCTTGATATTTTGAGGGATCCACTTTCATCATCCATGCTATGCCATTCATTGAGCTTTCCTGAAATATTTGTCTTGGAATAGCATTAGCTCAATGAGCTATATGTTGTTATGAATTACCAAAACCACCTAGGGATAGTTGCACTTTCAGGAACGGCACGGGGCCAGGGAATACTTAGCGGTTGTTTCCCACGCGGAGGAGTACGAGGGTTTACTAGTTCGTCTGCCGTCCCCGGAGAATAACAGCAGGCGTGGGTGAGTAGAAGGATGGCTATGCCAGCGATGGGAGTACGGTGGGGCCGTGAGGCCAGCGAGGCAGCATAGCCGGCCGTGGGAGGAGGGAGCAGGCAGTCTCGCCGGCGCTTGTTTGAGCGGCTGGAGCATGAAGAGCACAGATTGAAGAAGCATGACATCCGTTGGATGGACATCCAAAAGTCACTGCTCTCGTGTGTTGACTAAGTTGACAGGGCGTTGCGTGTGCATCAACCTTTTTTTTATGAAACCATATGCGTCAACCTGTAGTAGGCGCACAAGTCAGCCTCAAATCTGTGGAAAACAGCATACAACCCATCTGCCATTATTTCTAATAATGTACAGCCCATTTCCTAATTCTTAAGAATTTTATTGGAGCCCGTCTTCTTTTTGTTAGCATTACACCCCATATTGTGGCCACGGTTAAAAAGTATACGAAATTTTGCATATTTCAGTGCGGTCAACTGTTTTTAATCCAGAAATATCGATTCACATTCAAATATTTTGAAAAACAATTTATATAAATATAAAATCCAAATAATTGTCCACGCATAAAAATCAATGGAATTTAAATCTTGTAACGAAAAAAATTGAAACTAATTCCCGGTTTGATGTGTTTTAAAAATGTACAGCCCATTTCTGGGCAAACTGAATGAAACTCTCCTCGTCTTGAAAGATTTGCAGCCCAGCAGGGCCGATAAAGCAAGTAGGCCTTGTTTGGTTATTTCTTTAAAAAAATAGAACTGGGCTAGCCATTTTCAGCAAGAAAAAAACACAACTGGGCTCATGATGTGGTAAACAAATAAAACCCTAGCTAGATGGGCCATAGTCCCCGCACAACCCTGTTGTTACCCTGATCCGTCGCTAAAACTAGTATAAATAACAACTGCTTGTTCCTCAAAAAAACTGCGCGACCTACTGGGTCCCTGGTGTCAGCCACTCGTAGTGTAATTCTCTCATTTATTGACTACGTTGACAATGGCGTGAACCCTAGATGTCCAACCATTAGGAGGAACCATGTTTCTGGGCTTGTAATATAGAGTCACTTGCTTGCGTACTGCCATGACGCTGGTGGGTCCCTACTGTCATCCTCTCCACGTACAGTCGTCTCCTTGTTCCTCTCGGTTGTTGACGATGTTGAGAATGCAAGAGGGCGGCGCATCGCGCACGGCGAGAAAACCAAGGCCGCATGGCGGAGGACGGCGGCGAGGCCTCGGACGGAACGAACAGGAGCCGTGGAAGATGCGTCGGTCCAGTCACAGGCGGAGGGGAGTACGAGGGTTGACTGGTTCGGCTGCGGGTGCGTGTTGGGGCTGATGTCGTCGGAGAATAATAGGACGTGTGGGGGAATAGAGGGAGGGACTGGCCAACGTTGGAAGGTACGTACGGTAGGGCGGCGGAGGCGCAGTCAGCCATGAGAGGTGGGAGCAGGCGGAGCCGACGGGGTGGTTTGGTTTCGACAGCTGGAGGAAGAAGAAGACAAGAGATAGAAGATACACGACAGATGTTGGATGTCAATCCAATGGCTAGTAGGCAGAATCGTTTGTTGACTGGCTAGTAAGTCGACACCACCTTGGATAGGCTATTTCCTCGCGAGTCCCAAATGTCAGAATCAAATCTGTCACAGTCATGCGGCATTTCCTATGAAAATTTACAGCCCATTTGATGTGCTAGGTCAAAATAAGTTTGTGGGTGCTGGTGGGGGCTAATCACTTGGCTTCTGTAATGCACAATGAGCTCAAGCAGCCGGCGAGAGTGATGTTATTTCCCTTGGTTGGGATTTGTAACAATATTTCACGCTAAATTAAATGAATGGCAAGCCGTTTGCCTTATTTCAAAGAAAATATGGCTGTCACAGCCGAGTTGAAAAGGGCGGGAACATCTAACTCCAGCTTACAAACTGTACAAAAGCACGAGGGTTAATTGTTCATCAGGTTTACAAAAAAACCAGGTTGAGAAGGGCAACAACATCTAACTCCAGCACTGTTTTCGGCAGTCATAGTCAAATGGATCGATCAGGTCCATAGAATGAACATCCTAGGTCATAAAATTTACTGGATTATGACCACAATATGTTGTAAATAGAAGCCCAACACGTTCAGAAGTTCTTTTGCCCACCTGAAACTCCTTTTTTTGCTCTTCGACATACCCATCCGTCAAAACCTGATGGACAATAGTAACCTCGCATTCGGCAGGAAAAATGTGACAAATCTAGTGTTTGCACGGTTGGCTACATATCGTTCTAGCATTATTGTCTTCAATCGAATCTCATGAGAAGTGAGAAAATCCCGATGCTTACGAATCCACCGATTGGTTATAACTTTCTTACCTCGTCCTGTTGCCTAAATAGAAATGTAGATTGAAAACAGTTAAGTTCTAAAAAAAGAGTGTCGAAAGAGCAACAGCTGAACGGTTAATTCTAGTACACTATATGCAGGCTTCCAATGTGCGTGAAATTATCACCTTTATATACAACTTCTCCAGACATGGAAAGCATTGCAGCAAGCCAATAATCTTGTTCAGATCAAAACTATTCATTTGGATATATAAGATCTTGACAGAATCCAGCACCATTGATAGGCCATCCATGGAGAAACTCTTCATTGAGCATAGAACATAATATTAGTACAAAATGTGTACTCCAAGATGATATATAACTTATGCGCAGAAATTTAAAATGCAGCTTATGGTTACAAGTGTAGATGATAATATAAAGTACCTGAAGAACCGTGCAGCTAAACACCATATTGAAATGAGCACAGAGATCATGTATTACACCCAAGGTCTCCAGTTTAGGCGCAGACAGGATGGTTATTTGCAACGGTGAATAACTAGAATCAAGGATCAATCTTTGAAGTGAAGGGGCATCTTGGATGATGAGCTGCCTTCCGTCAAAAGAAATTCCAATTCTTACAAGGTTAGGCGACTTTATTTGGAGACAACCGATTCTAACTGTGAAAACAAGCACCAAGACTCCAGGGCAGGGCAACTGGAGTGGATGATGTTGTGCAATGAGGCCTCCGGTATACGAACCCGCACAAGTGAAAGTTTCTTGAGAAATGGGAGTCGAAGGTTTAGTACCAGATTGTCTGGTAGGTAGCACAGCGCAAAGGTGGCGGTGTGGAGAGAGGAGGAAAACCGCGAGATGGACATCGATGCTGAGGGCACAAGTTCATGGCGTTCGGTATGTGGTATGTGATTTCTAGGGGAATAATAGAACTCAAGCAGCTGTAGTTCTGTGAATTCAGGGGATTTCAGCCAGGCGTCCACCGTGCAGGGCATGGTATGCTTGCTCGGGTAGCATGACGGGATGCAGAGGCTTTGAACGGAGCCCTGGTGGGAGGAGATGATGGCTCTGGGGATTTCAAAATCATTGAAGAGAGATAGATGACGATAGTCGAGATTAAGGGGCACGGCGCGCCATAGAGGGCGCCACCAAATTGAGAGGACTTGGGTGTGGCGGCAATCCTTGGTGGGGAGAAGCGAGATGATCTCCCCAAGGACAGTGTCCGGGAGATCGTTGATGCGGTCACTCGAGATTCTGTGGGTTCCTGGGAATCGGTGGGGGCGGGGTCGCTGCTTCTCCCCGCGCTGCCGGGTGCGGGATCTACAACAGGCGTCACCGCTGGCGGGAGCCTCATCTTCTTGGCGCTAGGGTCAGCCGACTCCGATCCATTTTCCTCGAGGGCATCGCGTCGCGCTCACGGATTTGAGCAGAGTAAAGAATGACGAGCCTAGTTGTAGTGCAAGTGAAGAAGAAGGAGAGCTGGGGTTTTTCTGTAGTAGTGAGGAAGAAGGGGAGCTGGGGTTTTCTGTAGGAGTGAGGTGAGGAATTTGGGGGTACGAGTGGAGCGAGCTGACGTGAGGTGGGTGGGAGCGAGGAGGAAGAAGAGCACCCAGGTTTTTTTGGGGGGGGGGGTGTGCTGGGTGTGGGTAGCGCCTCTCATTCAGTAAATATATGGGCTTTTGAATTGACTTTACTATTTACTAGTGTGGATGGGCTGTTTTGTCTTGGGCCCAGAGAAACAATTACTACTAGTATAGTGGAGACACTCTACAGCTACCCAGAAAAAAATTTACTACTAGTATAGTGGAGACACTCTACCACTTCTGGCTCCTCCTAGGTCATTGAAGCGTCTCCCTCTACTGAATGCCGTTATACTTTTGTTCACTGACATGCGGGCCATGCAGCGCGCGGGCCCAAATGCCATCCACCAAATTAGAAGGCAGTATGCAGGCGAGAGTCACCCGGGTCGTAGCGCGGCAGTAACGAGCTATCGTATCACAAAACCCCACCTCCCCGCAGTCTAAGTTTGACGGATGAAGCAACCATCATTTCACTCTTTGCTGAATCCCCTTCTCCCTCGCCGTCTTCAAGAAAGGCAACACTCGCACCTGCCATTGTTCTTCTCCTTCTCTCCCAACGAAGGGAAGGTAAGCGGATCCGTGATGTTGGTATATTTTCGTTCAGAGAAAAAAAATAGAACTTTTGCAAAGCAGTAACCGATCCTCACTCTCTTTTTTGTTTCATTGTCATTGCGATTGTGTTTTCCTTTCTGTGGTCTCCTAGTATTCATCAGTTTCATGATGGACCAAGGAGAACCAGGCAAAGATCTGTCGATATTGGAGCAGATGCGGGAGGTTGATCCCCACGAGATAGAGAGCTCCAAGAAGATGGAGGCAGCCACCGAGCCGACCCTAGATACGCTCACGCCCACTACTGAGATGGTCAACGCCCCATTTGAGGTTACAGCCCCTGTGGCACTGCAGGAGCAGTTTTCCCCCTTCGAGGATGTGTCCCCCCCCCCCCACCCCGCTGAGCTTGCCAAGGTGATTTTCTTCTTTGCCGATCTCGATTGTGGTTTTTCATCTAAGTATGTGGTGATTAATAATGAAAAAATTTATTAGCTTCGATGACATGCTATACATAGTGGTTTAAATAACTTGTGTT
>NC_041391.1:305170818-305171409 GCF_002162155.2 Triticum dicoccoides
TTTGTGAGGCACACTGTTCTTGTCAAGCTTACGCAGGAAGATGACGTGGCATGCCTCCACAAACAAGTTTATTAGTGGCAAGGCCACAAGGTTGTCTTCATGAAGGTTCACAGGATTGAGCTGTTGCGGGACATCCTCGATGATGTTCATGTCAAGGTCCATCTTGTGTCCAGCCAAAATTAGATCGAGGCATGAAATAGTTGCCCCAGATAGTGTTTAATAGTAGTTTGGATTGTGTCTAATTATCTGAACCTTGCCTGTTATCGACCCCTCTGGGGCTAGTACTCTGTTTGAATCCGTCTATGGGAACTGCTGCTACTTTTCTGTGCCCGTGAATCATGTGAGAACCATCATAATTGTTGACGAAACAAATGCGTCCTCACTAGTTTTTTCGTGAATATGTCATGGTAAGACATAAGTTGTCACGGTTTATCATATGAGCAGTGTGTGTTTTGATGAAATAGAGCACTCGTTTGAGAACTGTGCGCCGACGTATACATAAGTACTTGTAAACACTGTTGGTGCTACCCCACTTGTAAGCAGTTGTGCAAAACACTACACATTGGCTCAGCTCGCTTCAACACTAGGCTA
>NC_041391.1:305171459-305175738 GCF_002162155.2 Triticum dicoccoides
CAACCAGCTAACAATCAACAATCTACTGTTTGACATATAAGCAACTATGTATCTGGTTACAGTGGTTCATGCAGTTAACTGAGGCCACAATGTAAATTCGAAACGTTCACACACTAGTCCAATGCTCATGTGGAACAGTCACATTAAACTCGTCTTCATAAAAAACTTGAAAAGCATAAGTTAAGCAATTTTATACATCTCAATGATTCATAGAACATAACAAATATATACTAGTTCACAGCAAAAGACAAAGTTGTGAGAAGGTTTACAAATCAAGAAAAAACAAGCAAGGCTTCTCTGAGCAAAGGGCCTCCCGGCAGGCTTAAATTTCCTGGAGTTCACTCTGGTTTTTTCTTGTTGCCACCATCCAGGGTTAGGTTCTCTCATTCCAGAATAACCAATTATAATTGTGGTCTCAGCTGGAATGCTGAACTGAACCATGCAGTGTACTGACCAGGTGAAATTCTTGTCCATTCCACTAAATTTAAGCACCGCTATTTGCAGAAATAAGCAGACCACAATGCCTCTTGCCCGCACACCTATCCAAAAAACTATCGTGCAGCCGTGCCAGCTAGTCCTGGGTCCATGGATGAACTGGTAGAAAGTGCATTCCGGACTAGGATGCAGTTGTTTTTGCTCGTCCCTACACTACAATCAGGAAGTAAAACGTACAAATCAGCTTCTTTTAGTTAATAATATAAAAATTGCAGTGGGGTTTTACCCTACTGTTTATAGTCAAAAGAAAAAATTCTACCTTAGTTACTACCAATGTAGGAATACCTTGAAGACTGGAGGTTAGACAACGGAAAACTGAGGTGTGTGCTTTTGATTGCGCGGTTAGAAACGATACGGAGACAGACATCCCGAAACGATATGGAGACAGACATCCCTGTTTGCGCAAATACGAAATACGGTTATTTAAACAGTGACAGATATTTGTAGTGGCGTATGATTAACATCAACATCTATTGCGTTATAATTGGCACTAGATTGACAGTATGAACAGTCCTTAAGTAAGTAGCATCACATCACATCAACACTGCCACTAGATTAACATGCAGAACAATAGCATTAGTATTACTGTCATGAGAATAGCACATGGTCAGTAAATGTGCAATCAAATTTGTGCAGTTCCACTGGGATGAAGTAATGTTAGCAGTGTGAGATTTAAGTGTAACTGCAAAAACACAATTCATGGGAAATAAAGAAAGACGGAAGTGTTGGAAATATGCCCTAGAGGCAATAATAAAAGTATTATTATATTTAATTGTTCATGATAATTGTCTTTTATTCATGCTATAACTGTATTATCCGGAAATCGTAATACACGTGTGAATACTTAGACCACACAATGTCCCTGGTAAGCCTCTAGTTGACCAGCTCGTTGTGATCAACAGATAGTCATGGTTTCCTGACTATGGACATTGGATGTCGTTGATAACGGGATCACATCATTAGGAGAATGATGTGATGGACAAGACCCAATCCTAAGCATAGCATAAAAGATCGTGTAGTTCGTTTTGCTAGAGCTTTGCAAGTGTCAAGTATCTCTTCCTTCGACCATGAGATCGTGTAACTCCCAGATACCGTAAGAGTGCCTTGGGTGTACCAAACGTCACAACGTAACTGGGTGACTATAAAGGTGCATTACATGTATCTCCGAAAGTAGCTGTTGGGTTGACACGGATCGAGACTGGGATTTGTCACTCCGTATGACGGAGAGGTATCTCTGGGCCCACTCGGTAATGCATCATCATAATGAGCTCAATGTGACCAAGGTGTTGGACACGGGATCATGCATTACGGTACGAGTAAAGTGACTTGCCGGTAACGAGACTGAACAAGGTATTGGGATACCGACGATCGAGTCTCGGGCAAGTAACGTACCGATTGACAAAGGGAATTGCATACAGGGTTTGATCAAATCCTCGACATAGTGGTTCATCCGATGACAACATCGAGGAGCATGTGGGAGCCATCATGGGTATCCAGATCCCGCTGATGGTTATTGACTGAGAGATTCTCGGTCATGTCTGCATGTCTCCCGAACCCGTAGGGTCTACACACTTAAGGTTCAGTTACGCTAGGGTTATAGGGATATGTATATGCAGTAACCCGAATGTTGTTTGGAGTCTCGGATGAGATCCCGGACGTCACGAGGAGTTCCGGAATGGTCCGGAGGTAAATATTTATATATGGGAAGTCCTGTTTCGGGCATCGGGACAAGTTTCGGGGTTATCGGTATTGTACCGGGACCACCGGAAGGGTCACGGGGGTCCACCGGGTGGGTCCACCTGTCCCGGGGGGCCACATGGGCTGTAGGGGGGTGCGCCTTGGCCTAATGGGCCAAGGGCACCAGCCCCACATAGGCCCATGCGCCTAGGGTTTAAGGGGGCAAGAGTCCTAGGAGGGTAAGGCACCTCCTAGGTGCCTTGGGAGGAGGGAAAACCCCCCTTGGCCGCCGCACCCCCTAGGAGATTGGATCTCCTAGGGCCGGCCACCCCCCCTTGGCACCCCTATATATAGTGGGGGAGAGGAGGGACTTCATACCTGAACGCCCTGGCCTTTGGTTGCTTCCTTCTCCCTCCCCAACACCTCCTCCACCTCCATAGTGCTTAGCGAAGCTCTGCCGGAGTACTGCAGCTCCATCAACACCACGCCGTCGTGCTGCTGCTGGTGCCATCTCCCTCAACCTCTCCTCCCTTCCTTGCTGGATCAAGAAGGAGGAGACGTGGCTGTTCTGTACGTGTGTTGAACGCGGAGGTGCCGTCCGTTTGGCGCTGGTCATCGGTGATTTGGATCACGTCGAGTACGACTACATCATCACCTTGCAAGCTTCCGCACGCGATCTACAAGTGGTATGTAGATGCAAACTCTCTCCCTAGACTCGTTTCTTAGATGAACTCATGGATGGATCTTGGTGAAACCGTAGGAAAAATTTTAATTTTCTGCAACGTTCCCCAACAGTGGCATCATGAGCTAGGTCTATGCGTAGTTCTCTTTGCACGAGTAGAACACAACTTTGTTGTGGGCGTGGATTTTGTCATCTTACTTGCCTCTACTAGTCTTTTCTTGCTCAACGGTATTGTGGGATGAAGCGGCCCGGACCAACCTTACACGTACTCTTACGTGAGACCGGTTCCACCGACTGACATGCACAAGTTGCATAAGGTGGCTGGCGGGTGTCTGTCTCTCCCACCTTAGTTGGAGCGGAATCGATGAACAGGGCCCTTATGAAGGGTAAATAGAAGTTGACAAAATCACGTTGTGGTGATTCGTAGGTAAGAAAACGTTCTTGCTAGAACCCAATTGCAGCCACGTAAAAGATGCAACAACAATTAGAGGACGTCTAACTTGTTTTTGCAGCGATTGATCATGTGATGTGATATGGCCAGAAGTTGTGATGAATGATGAATTGTGATGTATGAGATCATGTTCTTTGTAATAGGATTCACGACTTGCATGTCGATGAGTATGACAACCGGCAGGAGCCAAAGGAGTTGTCATTATTTTTTGTATGACCTGCGTGTCATTGAATAACGCCATGTAAACTACTTTACTTTATTGCTAAACGTTAGTCATAGAAGTAGAAGTAGTCGTTGGCGTGACAACTTCATGAAGACACGATGATGGAGATCATGATGATGGAGATCATGGTGTCAAGCCGGTGACAAGATGATCATGGAGCCCCGAAGATGAAGATCAATGGAGCTATATGATATTGGCCATATCATGTCACAACTATATAATTGCATGTGATGTTTATTATGTATTATGCATCTTGTTTACTTAGGCCGACGGTAGTAAATAAGATGATCCCTTATAAAATTTCAAGAAGTGTTCTCCCCTAACTGTGCACCGTTGCTACAGTTCGTCGTTTCTAAGCACCACGTGATGATCGGGTGTGATGGATTCTTACGTTCACATACAACGGGTGTAAGACAGTTTTACACAGCGAAAACACTTAGGGTTAACTTGACGAGCCTAGCATGTGCAGACATGGCCTCGGAACACGGAGACCGAAAGGTCGAACACGAGTCGTATGGAAGATACGATCAACATGAAAATGTTCACCGACGATGACTAGTCCGTCTCACGTGATGATCGGACACGGACTAGTCGACTCGGATCGTGTAACACTTAGATGACTAAAGGGATGTCTAATCTAAGTGGGAGTTCATAATTTGATTAGAACTTTATTATCATGAACTTAGTCTAAAACCTTTGCAAATATGTCTTGTAGATCAATGGCCAACGCTAATGTCAACATGAACTTCAA
>NC_041391.1:305176758-305193541 GCF_002162155.2 Triticum dicoccoides
CGCCGGCGCTTGTTTGAGCGGCTGGAGCATGAAGAGCACAGATTGAAGAAGCATGACATCCGTTGGATGGACATCCAAAAGTCACTGCTCTCGTGTGTTGACTAAGTTGACAGGGCGTTGCGTGTGCATCAACCTTTTTTTTATGAAACCATATGCGTCAACCTGTAGTAGGCGCACAAGTCAGCCTCAAATCTGTGGAAAACAGCATACAACCCATCTGCCATTATTTCTAATAATGTACAGCCCATTTCCTAATTCTTAAGAATTTTATTGGAGCCCGTCTTCTTTTTGTTAGCATTACACCCCATATTGTGGCCACGGTTAAAAAGTATACGAAATTTTGCATATTTCAGTGCGGTCAACTGTTTTTAATCCAGAAATATCGATTCACATTCAAATATTTTGAAAAACAATTTATATAAATATAAAATCCAAATAATTGTCCACGCATAAAAATCAATGGAATTTAAATCTTGTAACGAAAAAAATTGAAACTAATTCCCGGTTTGATGTGTTTTAAAAATGTACAGCCCATTTCTGGGCAAACTGAATGAAACTCTCCTCGTCTTGAAAGATTTGCAGCCCAGCAGGGCCGATAAAGCAAGTAGGCCTTGTTTGGTTATTTCTTTAAAAAAATAGAACTGGGCTAGCCATTTTCAGCAAGAAAAAAACACAACTGGGCTCATGATGTGGTAAACAAATAAAACCCTAGCTAGATGGGCCATAGTCCCCGCACAACCCTGTTGTTACCCTGATCCGTCGCTAAAACTAGTATAAATAACAACTGCTTGTTCCTCAAAAAAACTGCGCGACCTACCGGGTCCCTGGTGTCAGCCACTCGTAGTGTAATTCTCTCATTTATTGACTACGTTGACAATGGCGTGAGCCCTAGATGTCCAACCATTAGGAGGAACCATGTTTCTGGGCTTGTAATATAGAGTCACTTGCTTGCGTACTGCCATGACGCTGGTGGGTCCCTACTGTCATCCTCTCCACGTACAGTCGTCTCCTTGTTCCTCTCGGTTGTTGACGATGTTGAGAATGCAAGAGGGCGGCGCATCGCGCACGGCGAGCAAACCAAGGCCGCATGGCGGAGGACGGCGGCGAGGCCTCGGACGGAACGAACAGGAGCCGTGGAAGATGCGTCGGTCCAGTCGCAGGCGGAGGGGAGTACGAGGGTTGACTGGTTCGGCTGCGGGTGCGTGTTGGGGCTGATGTCGTCGGAGAATAATAGGACGTGTGGGGGAATAGAGGGAGGGACTGGCCAACGTTGGAAGGTACGTACAGTAGGGCGGCGGAGGCGCAGTCAGCCATGAGAGGTGGGAGCAGGCGGAGCCGACGGGGTGGTTTGGTTTCGACAGCTGGAGGAAGAAGAAGACAAGAGATAGAAGATACACGACAGATGTTGGATGTCAATCCAATGGCTAGTAGGCAGAATCGTTTGTTGACTGGCTAGTAAGTCGACACCACCTTGGATAGGCTATTTCCTCGCGAGTCCCAAATGTCAGAATCAAATCTGTCACAGTCATGCAGCATTTCCTATGAAAATTTACAGCCCATTTGATGTGCTAGGTCAAAATAAGTTTGTGGGTGCTGGTGGGGGCTAATCACTTGGCTTCTGTAATGCACAATGAGCTCAAGCAGCCGGCGAGAGTGATGTTATTTCCCTTGGTTGGGATTTGTAACAATATTTCACGCTAAATTAAATGAATGGCAAGCCGTTTGCCTTATTTCAAAGAAAATATGGCTGTCACAGCCGAGTTGAAAAGGGCGGGAACATCTAACTCCAGCTTACAAACTGTACAAAAGCACGAGGGTTAATTGTTCATCAGGTTTACAAAAAAACCAGGTTGAGAAGGGCAACAACATCTAACTCCAGCACTGTTTTCGGCAGTCATAGTCAAATGGATCGATCAGGTCCATAGAATGAACATCCTGGGTCGTAAAATTTACTGGATTATGACCACAATATGTTGTAAATAGAAGCCCAACACGTTCAGAAGTTCTTTTGCCCACCTGAAACTCCTTTTTTTGCTCTTCGACATACCCATCCGTCAAAACCATGCTGCTGATAAACTTAAGCCTGATGGACAATAGTAACCTCGCATTCGGCAGGAAAAATGTGACAAATCTAGTGTTTGCACGGTTGGCTACATATCGTTCTAGCATTATTGTCTTCAATCGAATCTCATGAGAAGTGAGAAAATCCCGATGCTTACGAATCCACCGATTGGTTATAACTTTCTTACCTCGTCCTGTTGCCTAAATAGAAATGTAGATTGAAAACAGTTAAGTTCTAAAAAAAGAGTGTCGAAAGAGCAACAGCTGAACGGTTAATTCTAGTACACTATATGCAGGCTTCCAATGTGCGTGAAATTATCACCTTTATATACAACTTCTCCAGACATGGAAAGCATTGCAGCAAGCCAATAATCTTGTTCAGATCAAAACTATTCATTTGGATATATAAGATCTTGACAGAATCCAGCACCATTGATAGGCCATCCATGGAGAAACTCTTCATTGAGCATAGAACATAATATTAGTACAAAATGTGTACTCCAAGATGATATATAACTTATGCGCAGAAATTTAAAATGCAGCTTATGGTTACAAGTGTAGATGATAATATAAAGTACCTGAAGAACTGTGCAGCTAAACACCATATTGAAATGAGCACAGAGATCATGTATTACACCCAAGGTCTCCAGTTTAGGCGCAGACAGGATGGTTATTTGCAACGGTGAATAACTAGAATCAAGGATCAATCTTTGAAGTGAAGGGGCATCTTGGATGATGAGCTGCCTTCCGTCAAAAGAAATTCCAATTCTTACAAGGTTAGGCGACTTTATTTGGAGACAACCGATTCTAACTGTGAAAACAAGCACCAAGACTCCAGGGCAGGGCAACTGGAGTGGATGATGTTGTGCAATGAGGCCTCCGGTATACGAACCCGCACAAGTGAAAGTTTCTTGAGAAATGGGAGTCGAAGGTTTAGTACCAGATTGTCTGGTAGGTAGCACAGCGCAAAGGTGGCGGTGTGGAGAGAGGAGGAAAACCGCGAGATGGACATCGATGCTGAGGGCACAAGTTCATGGCGTTCGGTATGTGGTATGTGATTTCTAGGGGAATAATAGAACTCAAGCAGCTGTAGTTCTGTGAATTCAGGGGATTTCAGCCAGGCGTCCACCATGCAGGGCATGGTATGCTTGCTCGGGTAGCATGACGGGATGCAGAGGCTTTGAACGGAGCCCTGGTGGGAGGAGATGATGGCTCTGGGGATTTCAAAATCATTGAAGAGAGATAGATAACGATAGTCGAGATTAAGGGGCACGGCGCGCCATAGAGGGCGCCACCGAATTGAGAGGACTTGGGTGTGGCGGAAATCCTTGGTGGGGAGAAGCGAGATGATCTCCCCAAGGACAGTGTCCGGGAGATCGTTGATGCGGTCACTCGAGATTCTGTGGGTTCCTGGGAATCGGTGGGGGCGGGGTCGCTGCTTCTCCCCACGCTGCCGGGTGCGGGATCTACAACAGGCGTCACCGCTGGCGGGAGCCTCATCTTCTTGGCGCTAGGGTCAGCCGACTCCGATCCATTTTCCTCGAGGGCATCGCGTCGCGCTCACGGATTTGAGCAGAGTAAGGAATGACGAGCCTAGTTGTAGTGCAAGTGAAGAAGAAGGAGAGCTGGGGTTTTTCTATAGTAGTGAGGAAGAAGGGGAGCTGGGGTTTTCTGTAGGAGTGAGGTGAGGAATTTGGGGGTACGAGTGGAGCGAGCTGACGTGAGGTGGGTGGGAGCGAGGAGGAAGAAGAGCACCCAGGTTTTGGGGGGGGGGTGTGTGCTGGGTGTGGGTAGCGCCTCTCATTCAGTAAATATATGGGCTTTTGAATTGACTTTACTATTTACTAGTGTGGATGGGCTGTTTTGTCTTGGGCCCAGAGAAACAATTACTACTAGTACAGTGGAGACACTCTACAGCTACCCAGAAAAAAATTTACTACTAGTATAGTGGAGACACTCTACCACTTCTGGCTCCTCCTAGGTCATTGAAGCGTCTCCCTCTACTGAATGCCGTTATACTTTTGTTCACTGACATGCGGGCCATGCAGCGCGCGGGCCCAAATGCCATCCACCAAATTAGAAGGCAGTATGCAGGCGAGAGTCACCCGGGTCGTAGCGCGGCAGTAACGAGCTATCGTATCACAAAACCCCACCTCCCCGCAGTCTAAGTTTGACGGATGAAGCAACCATCATTTCACTCTTTGCTGAATCCCCTTCTCCCTCACCGTCTTCAAGAAAGGCAACACTCGCATCTGCCATTGTTCTTCTCCTTCTCTCCCAACGAAGGGAAGGTAAGCGGATCCGTGATGTTGGTATATTTTCGTTCAGAGAAAAAAAATAGAACTTTTGCAAAGCAGTAACCGATCCTCACTCTCTTTTTTGTTTCATTGTCATTGCGATTGTGTTTTCCTTTCTGTGGTCTCCTAGTATTCATCAGTTTCATGATGGACCAAGGAGAACCAGGCAAAGATCTGTCGATATTGGAGCAGATGCGGGAGGTTGATCCCCACGAGATAGAGAGCTCCAAGAAGATGGAGGCAGCCACCGAGCCGACCCTAGATACGCTCACGGCCACTACTGAGATGGTCAACGCCCCATTTGAGGTTACAGCCCCTGTGGCACTGCAGGAGCAGTTTTCCCCCTTCGAGGATGTGTCCCCCCCCACCCCGCTGAGCTTGCCAAGGTGATTTTCTTCTTTGCCGATCTCGATTGTGGTTTTTCATCTAAGTATGTGGTGATTAATAATGAAAAAATTTATTAGCTTTGATGACATGCTATACATAGTGGTTTAAATAACTTGTGTTTCTTATACTGAAAAGTAATTCATAATTTGCTTCTGTTTCAATTAGAGCCCTGATGCAGACAAGGATTGTGTGGTTGTACATGTCACTCGCTATGAGGCGGATGACCTGAATTTGTTTCTGTTTCAATTAGAGCCCTGATGCAGACAAGGATTGTGTGGTTGTACATGTCACTCGCTATGAGGCGGATGACCTGAATATACGCACTAGGAAAACAGAGTTCTTGGGCTGTTGGATCCTGGAAGCCATTTGCGGTTATACAAATGAAGAGTTGTATTCCAGCCTCACTGTTGTCAGGCGTGTTGTCCAGGGTGTACTGAAGCACAAGAAGTTCAAAGCTACTCCTTCATTTGTGAGGCACACTGTTCTTGTCAAGCTTACGCAGGAAGATGACGTGGCATGCCTCCACAAACAAGTTTATTAGTGGCAAGGCCACAAGGTTGTCTTCATGAAGGTTCACAGGATTGAGCTGTTGCGGGACATCCTCGATGATGTTCATGTCAAGGTCCATCTTGTGTCCAGCCAAAATTAGATCGAGGCATGAAATAGTTGCCCCAGATAGTGTTTAATAGTAGTTTGGATTGTGTCTAATTATCTGAACCTTGCCTGTTATCGACCCCTCTGGGGCTAGTACTCTGTTTGAATCCGTCTATGGGAACTGCTGCTACTTTTCTGTGCCCGTGAATCATGTGAGAACCATCATAATTGTTGACGAAACAAATGCGTCCTCACTAGTTTTTTCGTGAATATGTCATGGTAAGACATAAGTTGTCACGGTTTATCATATGAGCAGTGTGTGTTTTGATGAAATAGAGCACTCGTTTGAGAACTGTGCGCCGACGTATACATAAGTACTTGTAAACACTGTTGGTGCTACCCCACTTGTAAGCAGTTGTGCAAAACACTACACATTGGCTCAGCTCGCTTCAACACTAGGCTAACAACCAGCTAACAATCAACAATCTACTGTTTGACATATAAGCAACTATGTATCTGGTTACAGTGGTTCATGCAGTTAACTGAGGCCACAATGTAAATTCGAAACGTTCACACACTAGTCCAATGCTCATGTGGAACAGTCACATTAAACTCGTCTTCATAAAAAACTTGAAAAGCATAAGTTAAGCAATTTTATACATCTCAATGATTCATAGAACATAACAAATATATACTAGTTCACAGCAAAAGACAAAGTTGTGAGAAGGTTTACAAATCAAGAAAAAACAAGCAAGGCTTCTCTGAGCAAAGGGCCTCCCGGCAGGCTTAAATTTCCTGGAGTTCACTCTGGTTTTTTCTTGTTGCCACCATCCAGGGTTAGGTTCTCTCATTCCAGAATAACCAATTATAATTGTGGTCTCAGCTGGAATGCTGAACTGAACCATGCAGTGTACTGACCAGGTGAAATTCTTGTCCATTCCACTAAATTTAAGCACCGCTATTTGCAGAAATAAGCAGACCACAATGCCTCTTGCCCGCACACCTATCCAAAAAACTGTCGTGCAGCCGTGCCAGCTAGTCCTGGGTCCATGGATGAACTGGTAGAAAGTGCATTCCGGACTAGGATGCAGTTGTTTTTGCTCGTCCCTACACTACAATCAGGAAGTAAAACGTACAAATCAGCTTCTTTTAGTTAATAATATAAAAATTGCAGTGGGGTTTTACCCTACTGTTTATAGTCAAAAGAAAAAATTCTACCTTAGTTACTACCAATGTAGGAATACCTTGAAGACTGGAGGTTAGACAACGGAAAACTGAGGTGTGTGCTTTTGATTGCGCGTTAGAAACGATACGGAGACAGACATCCCGAAACGATATGGAGACAGACATCCCTGTTTGCGCAAATACGAAATACGGTTATTTAAACAGTGACAGATATTTGTAGTGGCGTATGATTAACATCAACATCTATTGCGTTATAATTGGCACTAGATTGACAGTATGAACAGTCCTTAAGTAAGTAGCATCACATCACATCAACACTGCCACTAGATTAACATGCAGAACAATAGCATTACTATTACTGTCATGAGAATAGCACATGGTCAGTAAATGTGCAATCAAATTTGTGCAGTTCCACTGGGATGAAGTAATGTTAGCAGTGTGAGATTTAAGTGTAACTGCAAAAACACAATTCATGGGAAATAAAGAAAGACGGAAGTGTTGGAAATATGCCCTAGAGGCAATAATAAAAGTATTATTATATTTCATTGTTCATGATAATTGTCTTTTATTCATGCTATAACTGTATTATCCGGAAATCGTAATACACGTGTGAATACTTAGACCACACAATGTCCCTGGTAAGCCTCTAGTTGACCAGCTCGTTGTGATCAACAGATAGTCATGGTTTCCTGACTATGGACATTGGATGTCGTTGATAACGGGATCACATCATTAGGAGAATGATGTGATGGACAAGACCCAATCCTAAGCATAGCATAAAAGATCGTGTAGTTCGTTTTGCTAGAGCTTTGCAAGTGTCAAGTATCTCTTCCTTCGACCATGAGATCGTGTAACTCCCGGATACTGTAAGAGTGCCTTGGGTGTACCAAACGTCACAACGTAACTGGGTGACTATAAAGGTGCATTACATGTATCTCCGAAAGTAGCTGTTGGGTTGACACGGATCGAGACTGGGATTTGTCACTCCGTATGACGGAGAGGTATCTCTGGGCCCACTCGGTAATGCATCATCATAATGAGCTCAATGTGACCAAGGTGTTGGACACGGGATCATGCATTACGGTACGAGTAAAGTGACTTGCCGGTAACGAGACTGAACAAGGTATTGGGATACCGACGATCGAGTCTCGGGCAAGTAACGTACCGATTGACAAAGGGAATTGCATACAGGGTTTGATCAAATCCTCGACATAGTGGTTCATCCGATGACAACATCGAGGAGCATGTGGGAGCCATCATGGGTATCCAGATCCCGCTGATGGTTATTGACTGAGAGATTCTCGGTCATGTCTGCATGTCTCCCGAACCCGTAGGGTCTACACACTTAAGGTTCAGTTACGCTAGGGTTATAGGGATATGTATATGCAGTAACCCGAATGTTGTTTGGAGTCTCGGATGAGATCCCGGACGTCACGAGGAGTTCCGGAATGGTCCGGAGGTAAATATTTATATATGGGAAGTCCTGTTTCGGGCATCGGGACAAGTTTCGGGGTTATCGGTATTGTACCGGGACCACCGGAAGGGTCACGGGGGTCCACCGGGTGGGTCCACCTGTCCCGGGGGGCCACATGGGCTGTAGGGGGGTGCGCCTTGGCCTAATGGGCCAAGGGCACCAGCCCCACATAGGCCCATGCGCCTAGGGTTTAAGGGGGCAAGAGTCCTAGGAGGGTAAGGCACCTCCTAGGTGCCTTGGGAGGAGGGAAAACCCCCCTTGGCCGCCGCACCCCCTAGGAGATTGGATCTCCTAGGGCCGGCCACCCCCCCTTGGCACCCCTATATATAGTGGGGGAGAGGAGGGACTTCATACCTGAACGCCCTGGCCTTTGGTTGCTTCCTTCTCCCTCCCCAACACCTCCTCCACCTCCATAGTGCTTAGCGAAGCTCTGCCGGAGTACTGCAGCTCCATCAACACCACGCCGTCGTGCTGCTGCTGGTGCCATCTCCCTCAACCTCTCCTCCCTTCCTTGCTGGATCAAGAAGGAGGAGACGTGGCTGTTCTGTACGTGTGTTGAACGCGGAGGTGCCGTCCGTTTGGCGCTGGTCATCGGTGATTTGGATCACGTCGAGTACGACTACATCATCACCTTGCAAGCTTCCGCACGCGATCTACAAGTGGTATGTAGATGCAAACTCTCTCCCTAGACTCGTTTCTTAGATGAACTCATGGATGGATCTTGGTGAAACCGTAGGAAAAATTTTAATTTTCTGCAACGTTCCCCAACAGTGGCATCATGAGCTAGGTCTATGCGTAGTTCTCTTTGCACGAGTAGAACACAACTTTGTTGTGGGCGTGGATTTTGTCATCTTACTTGCCTCTACTAGTCTTTTCTTGCTCAACGGTATTGTGGGATGAAGCGGCCCGGACCAACCTTACACGTACTCTTACGTGAGACCGGTTCCACCGACTGACATGCACAAGTTGCATAAGGTGGCTGGCGGGTGTCTGTCTCTCCCACCTTAGTTGGAGCAGAATCGATGAACAGGGCCCTTATGAAGGGTAAATAGAAGTTGACAAAATCACGTTGTGGTGATTCGTAGGTAAGAAAACGTTCTTGCTAGAACCCAATTGCAGCCACGTAAAAGATGCAACAACAATTAGAGGACGTCTAACTTGTTTTTGCAGCGATTGATCATGTGATGTGATATGGCCAGAAGTTGTGATGAATGATGAATTGTCATGTATGAGATCATGTTCTTTGTAATAGGATTCACGACTTGCATGTCGATGAGTATGACAACCGGCAGGAGCCATAGGAGTTGTCATTATTTTTTGTATGACCTGCGTGTCATTGAATAACGCCATGTAAACTACTTTACTTTATTGCTAAACGTTAGTCATAGAAGTAGAAGTAGTCGTTGGCGTGACAACTTCATGAAGACACGATGATGGAGATCATGATGATGGAGATCATGGTGTCAAGCCGGTGACAAGATGATCATGGAGCCCCGAAGATGAAGATCAATGGAGCTATATGATATTGGCCATATCATGTCACAACTATATAATTGCATGTGATGTTTATTATGTATTATGCATCTTGTTTACTTAGGCCGACGGTAGTAAATAAGATGACCCCTTATAAAATTTCAAGAAGTGTTCTCCCCTAACTGTGCACCGTTGCTACAGTTCGTCGTTTCTAAGCACCACGTGATGATCGGGTGTGATGGATTCTTACGTTCACATACAACGGGTGTAAGACAGTTTTACACAGCGAAAACACTTAGGGTTAACTTGACGAGCCTAGCATGTGCAGACATGGCCTCGGAACACGGAGACCGAAAGGTCGAACACGAGTCGTATGGAAGATACGATCAACATGAAAATGTTCACCGACGATGACTAGTCCGTCTCACGTGATGATCGGACACGGACTAGTCGACTCGGATCGTGTAACACTTAGATGACTAAAGGGATGTCTAATCTAAGTGGGAGTTCATAATTTGATTAGAACTTTATTATCATGAACTTAGTCTAAAACCTTTGCAAATATGTCTTGTAGATCAATGGCCAACGCTAATGTCAACATGAACTTCAACGCGTTCCTAGAGAAAACCAAGATGAAAGATGATGGCAGCAACTATACGGACTGGGTCCGGAACCTGAGGATCATCCTCATAGCTGCCAGGAAATAATATGTCCTAGAAGGACCGCTAGGTGACGCTCCCGTCCCAGAGAACCAAGACATTATGAATGCTTGGCAGTCTCGCGCTGATGATTACTCCCTCGTTCAGTGCGGCATGCTTTACAGCTTAGAACCGGGGCTCCAAAAGCGTTTTGAGCATCACGGAGCATATGAGATGTTCGAAGAGCTGAAACTAGTTTTTCAAGCTCATGCCCGGGTCGAGAGATATGATGTCTCCGACAAGTTCTACAGTTGTAAGATGGAGGAGAACAGTTCTGTCAGTGAGCACATCCTGAAGATGTCTGGGTTGCACAACCGTATGACCCAGCTGAACATTAACCTCCCAGATGAGGCGGTCATTGACAGAATCCTCCAGTCGCTCCCACCAAGCTACAAGAGCTTTGTGATGAACTACAACATGCAGGGAATGGAAAAGACCATTCCTGAAGTGTTCTCGATGCTGAAGTCAGCAGAGGCTGAAATCAAGAAAGAACATCAAGTGTTGATGGTCAATAAGACCACTAAGTTAAAGAAGGGCAAGGGTAAGAAGAACTTCAAGAAGGACGGCAAAGATGTTGCCGCGCCTGGTAAGCCAGTTACCGGGAAGAAGTCAAGGAATGGACCCAAGCCTGAGACTGAGTGCTTTTATTGCAAGGGGAAGGGTCACTGGAAGCGGAACTGCCCCAAATACTTAGCGGATAAGAAGGCCGGCAACACCAAAGGTATATTTGATATACATGTGATTGATGTGTACCTTACCAGTACTCGTAGTAACTCCTGGGTATTTGATACCGGTGCCGTTGCTCATATTTGTAACTCACAGCAGGAGCTGCGGAATAAACGGAGACTGGCGAAGGACGAGGTGACGATGCGCGTCGGGAATGGTTCCAGAGTCGATGTGATCGCCGTCGGCACGCTGCCTCTACATTTACCTACGGGATTAGTTTTGAACCTTAATAATTGTTATTTAGTGCCAAGTTTGAGCATGAACATTGTATCTGGATCTCGTTTAGTACGAGATGGCTACTCATTTAAGTCTGAGAATAATGGTTGTTCGATTTATATGAGAGATATGTTTTATGGTCATGCTCCGATGGTCAATGGTTTATTCTTAATGAATCTCGAGCGTAATATTACACATGTTCATAGTGTAGATGCCAAAAGATTTAAAGTTGATAACGATAGTCCCACATACTTGTGGCACTGCCGCCTTGGTCACATTGGTGTCAAGCGCATGAAGAAGCTCCATGCCGATGGACTTTTAGAGTCTCTTGATTATGAATCGTTTGACACGTGCGAACCATGCCTCTTGGGCAAAATGACCAAGACTCCGTTCTCCGGAACAATGGAACGAGCAACCAACTTGTTGGAAATCATACATACCGATGTGTGCGGTCCAATGAGCGTTGAGGCTCGCGGAGGATATCGTTATGTTCTCACTCTCACAGATGACTTGAGTAGATATGGGTATGTCTACTTAAAGAAACACAAGTCTGAGACCTTTGAAAAGTTCAAGGAATTTCAGAATGAGGTGGAGAATCAACGTGACCGAAAGATAAAATTCTTACGATCAGATCGTGGAGGAGAATACTTAAGTCACGAATTTGGTACACACTTAAAGAAATGTGGAATCGTTTCACAGCTCACGCCGCCTGGAACACCTCAGCGAAACGGTGTGTCCGAACGTCGTAATCGCACTCTATTGGATATGGTGCGGTCTATGATGTCTCTTACCGATTTACCGCTATCATTTTGGGGATACGCTCTAGAGACAGCTACATTCACTTTAAATAGGGCACCGTCTAAATCCATTGAGACGACACCGTATGAATTATGGTTTGGAAAGAAACCTAAGCTGTCGTTTCTAAAAGTTTGGGGATGCGAAGCTTATGTCAAGAAACTTCAACCTGAAAAGCTCGAACCCAAGTCGGAAAAATGCGTATTCATAGGATACCCTAAGGAAACTATAGGGTATACCTTCTACTTAAGATCCGAAGGCAAGATCTCTGTTGCCAAGAACGGATGCTTTCTGGAAAAAGAGTTTCTCTCGAAAGAAGTAAGTGGGAGGAAAGTAGAACTCGATGAAGTACTACCTCTTGAGCGGGATAGTGACGCAGCATAGGAAACCGTTCCTGTGATGCCCACACCAACTGAAGAGGAAAACCATGATAATGATCAAAGTACTTTGGATCAAGTTACTGCTGAACTTCGTAGGTCCACAAGGACACGTTCCGCACCAGAGTGGTACGGCAACCCTGTCCTGGAAATCATGTTGTTAGACAACAATGAACCTTCGAACTATGAAGAAGCAATGGCGGGCCCGGATTCCAACAAATGGCTTGAAGCCATGAAATCCGAGATAGAATCCATGTATGAAAACAAAGTATGGACTTTGACAGACTTGCCCGATGATCGGCGAGCGATAGAAAACAAATGGATCTTTAAGAAGAAGACGGACGCGGATGGTAATGTTACCATCTATAAAGCTCGACTTGTCGCTAAGGGTTATCGACAGGTTCAAGGGATTGACTACGATGAGACATTCTCTCCCGTAGCGAAGCTAAAGTCCGTCCGAATCATGTTAGCAATTGCCGCATACTATGATTATGAGATATGGCAGATGGACGTCAAAACAGCATTCCTTAACGGGCATCTTAAGGAAGAACTGTATATGATGCAGCCGGAAGGTTTTGTTGATCCTCGGAACGCTAACAAAGTATGCAAGCTCCAGCGATCCATTTATGGACTGGTGCAAGCATCTCGGAGTTGGAACATTCGCTTTGATGAGATGATCAAAGCGTTTGGGTTTATGCAGACTTATGGAGAAGCCTGCGTTTACAAGAAAGTGAGTGGGAGCTCTGTAGCATTTCTCATATTATATGTAGATGACATACTCCTGATGGGAAATAATATAGAATTTCTGGACAGCATTAAGGCCTACTTGAATAAGTGTTTTTCAATGAAGGACCTTGGAGATGCTGCTTATATATTAGGCATCAAGATCTATAGAGATAGATCGAGACGCCTCATAGGTCTTTCACAAAGCACATACCTTGATAAGATTTTGAAGAGATTCAGAATGGATCAGTCCAAGAAGGGGTTCTTGCCTATATTACAAGGTATGAGACTGAGCTCAGCTCAGTCACCGACCATGGCAAAAGATAAAGAAGAGATGAGTGTCATCCCCTATGCTTCAGCCATAGGATCTATTATGTATGCCATGCTGTGTACCAGACCCGATGTAAACCTTGCCGTAAGTTTGGTAGCAACATACCAAAGTAATCCCGGCAAGGAACACTGGACAGCGGTCAAGAATATCCTGAAGTACCTGAAAAGGACAAAGGACATGTTTCTCGTTTATGGAGGAGACGAAGAGCTCGTCGTAAAGGGTTACGTCGACGCTAGCTTCGACTCAGATCTGGATGACTCTAAGTCACAAACCGGATACGTGTATATGTTGAATGGTGGAGCAGTAAGCTGGTGCAGCTGCAAGCAGAGCGTCGTGGCGGGATCTACGTGTGAAGCGGAGTACATGGCAGCCTCGGAGGCAGCACATGAAGCGATTTGGGTGAAGGAGTTCATCACCGACCTAGGAGTCATACCCAATGCGTCGGGGCCGATCAAACTCTTCTGTGACAACACTGGAGCTATTGCCCTCGCAAAGGAGCCCAGGTTTCACAAGAAGACCAGGCACATCAAGCGTCGTTTCAACTCCATCCGTGAAAATGTTCAAGATGGAGACATAGAGATTTGCAAAGTGCACACGGATCTGAATGTCGCAGATCCGCTGACCAAACCTCTCTCGCGTGCAAAACATGATCAACACCAGAACTCTATGGGTGTTCGATTCATCACAATGTAACTAGATTAGTGACTCTAGTGCAAGTGGGAGACTGTTGGAAATATGCCCTAGAGGCAATAATAAAAGTATTATTATATTTCATTGTTCATGATAATTGTCTTTTATTCATGCTATAACTGTATTATCCGGAAATCGTAATACACGTGTGAATACTTAGACCACACAATGTCCCTGGTAAGCCTCTAGTTGACCAGCTCGTTGTGATCAACAGATAGTCATGGTTTCCTGACTATGGACATTGGATGTCGTTGATAACGGGATCACATCATTAGGAGAATGATGTGATGGACAAGACCCAATCCTAAGCATAGCATAAAAGATCGTGTAGTTCGTTTTGCTAGAGCTTTGCAAGTGTCAAGTATCTCTTCCTTCGACCATGAGATCGTCTAACTCCCGGATACCGTAAGAGTGCCTTGGGTGTACCAAACGTCACAACGTAACTGGGTGACTATAAAGGTGCATTACATGTATCTCCGAAAGTAGCTGTTGGGTTGACACGGATCGAGACTGGGATTTGTCACTCCGTATGACGGAGAGGTATCTCTGGGCCCACTCGGTAATGCATCATCATAATGAGCTCAATGTGACCAAGGTGTTGGACACGGGATCATGCATTACGGTACGAGTAAAGTGACTTGCCGGTAACGAGACTGAACAAGGTATTGGGATACCGACGATCGAGTCTCGGGCAAGTAACGTACCGATTGACAAAGGGAATTGCATACAGGGTTTGATCAAATCCTCGACATAGTGGTTCATCCGATGACAACATCGAGGAGCATGTGGGAGCCATCATGGGTATCCAGATCCCGCTGATGGTTATTGACTGAGAGAGTCTCGGTCATGTCTGCATGTCTCCCGAACCCGTAGGGTCTACACACTTAAGGTTCAGTTACGCTAGGGTTATAGGGATATGTATATGCAGTAACCCGAATGTTGTTCGGAGTCTCGGATGAGATCCCGGACGTCACGAGGAGTTCCGAAATGGTCCGGAGGTAAAGATTTATATATGGGAAGTCCTGTTTCGGGCATCGGGACAAGTTTCGGGGTTATCGGTATTGTACCGGGACCACCGGAAGGGTCACGGGGGTCCACCGGGTGGGTCCACCTGTCCCGGGGGGCCACATGGGCTGTAGGGGGGTGCGCCTTGGCCTAATGGGCCAAGGGCACCAGCCCCACATAGGCCCATGCGCCTAGGGTTTAAGGGGGCAAGAGTCCTAGGAGGGTAAGGCACCTCCTAGGTGCCTTGGGAGGAGGGAAAACCCCCCTTGGCCGCCGCACCCCCTAGGAGATTGGATCTCCTAGGGCCGGCCACCCCCCCTTGGCACCCCTATATATAGTGGGGGAGAGGAGGGACTTCATACCTGAACGCCCTGGCCTTTGGTTGCTTCCTTCTCCCTCCCCAACACCTCCTCCACCTCCATAGTGCTTAGCGAAGCTCTGCCGGAGTACTGCAGCTCCATCAACACCACGCCGTCGTGCTGCTGCTGGTGCCATCTCCCTCAACCTCTCCTCCCTTGCTTGCTGGATCAAGAAGGAGGAGACGTGGCTGTTCCGTACATGTGTTGAACGTGGAGGTGCCGTCCGTTTGGCGCTGGTCATCGGTGATTTGGATCACGTCGAGTACGACTACATCATCACCTTGCAAGCTTCCGCACGCGATCTACAAGTGGTATGTAGATGCAAACTCTCTCCCTAGACTCGTTGCTTAGATGAACTCATGGATGGATCTTGGTGAAACCGTAGGAAAAATTTTAATTTTCTGCAACGTTCCCCAACAGGAAGCACTTCATAAAATGGTGGTGGCATTGCTTCAATTTATCGACGGCACTAGACCATTACTTATAGTGACATTAGGTGGCACTGCTTAATGCTTCATGTGATTTTACATTAACGGTAGTGATATGGGCGTAGGGACAGCAGGGGCATAAAGTGGTGAGACAGATGTGTGTAACACCCCGAATTCGATGCGCTAGGTGTCTGCCAGTTATTTGCCATCATTGCCATGTCATTTTCTTGTGTGTTGCATTTTATAATGTCATCATGTGCATCTCAATTTGCATACGTGTTCGTCTCATGCATCCGAGCTTTTTCCCCGTTGCCCGTTTTGCAATCCGACACTCCTATGTCCCCCGACACCCCCTTTTGCCTCTTTTCGTGTGCGGATGTTAAACGTTCTCGGAATGGACCGAGGTTTGCCAAGAGGCCTTGGTACACCACCGGTAGACCGCCTGTCAAGTTTCGTGCCATTTGTAGGTCATTTGATACTCCAATGGTTAACTGGGGAACCATAAATGCCTCTTTTGTGTGCAGCCCAACACCTCTCCAAAGTGGCCCAATAATCCATCCAAACCCCCTCCATGCTCTCGGTCGTTCGATCACGATCGTGTGGGCGAAAACCGCTCCTCATTTGGACTCTCCTAGCTCCCTCTAGCTATAAATATGCCCTCCCCCATCCAAATCGCAGTCCAAACCCTAAAAACCTCCCTCTCGCGTCGCCGGACATGTCCGCGCGCCGCCGGATGAGACGCGCCGCCGCCTCACGCCCAACCAGCGCCCGGCACGTGTCCCAGCGCCACCCGCCACCGCCACGGCCCGAGGAAGCCCAGATCGGGCCCGCCCCGGGCCGGATCGGGCCCACCGCCGCCCGGATCTCGCCCGCCGTCGCCCACTTCGTGCGCCGCTGCCGCCCGACCGTCCGCCGCCGCGTCGCCCTTCGCCCGCGACCGCACCGTCCCCGGGCGACCGCGCCT
>NC_041391.1:305194073-305198337 GCF_002162155.2 Triticum dicoccoides
GCGCCGACCGCCGCCGTCTCGCCTCCCGTCGGCACCGCCCTCCTCCGCCGCCATCTCCGGCCACCACCACCACTCCGCGCTGCCCAGCCTCACCGTGGTGCGCCGCCGCCCGGTCCTCGTGGCCGGCCGTGCCTCGCCGCGTGTCGCCGACCGCCTCCACCGCTCCCCCGCGCCTCCACGTCGTCGTCGGAGCTCCGTCCACCTCGCCGGAGGTCGCCGGCGCCGCCACCTCGCTGGATCCGATCACCGGGATCAGATCCACCAGGAGCTGAACCAAATGCACCGCGTCCCCATCCTGTACATCTCCATCCCGGAATCCCGATATCCAGATTCCCCGAGGTCCAATTTTTCTCCAAGTCTCGAAAACCCTGACATTTTGATGCATACTTTGTCATGTCATATCTCCATGCATGCTGCTCCGTTTTGCGTGCATAATATATCAGAATGTTCATCAGAGTGTTCTCTTCATTTCATTACATTGTGCCATGTTTTTTTAAGTTCATCTTGATGCCCTAATCATCGTTGCAAGAGTGCTATATGATGTTAACTGATGTCTGTTAACAGAACTTGCTGTTTTGTCTTTTTCATTGCATTTGGTGTGTGCATCCTATGAGCTTGATGTCTACATGAGTGTTGAGATACATCATGCCATCTTTACAATGGTGCAATCCTTGTATTTATGTGAGTCTTGTAGTGAGTGCATAGAGCTCGTGAAGTAGGGTACTTGCTGTTGCTGTTTTGCTAGGCTGAATCTGCTATATCATGATGCTATGTTAATCTGCTTCTACAAGTCATTCTATGCATAATCTGGAGATTTACACTAAGGATGTTTTGTTATACATGTCGTGCAATATCCACTCATTGTCCTGGTTGCATTTATAGACTGCTGTAACTTATTGTTTTCTTGCTCCAAACTTGGTAAATAATGTTGTTGTCAGTCTGTTAACATTAAGTTCAATGTTGCCATGATTATTGTTAGTGATCCAAGCATGATATGAACTTGTTCTTGCCATTATTATCTTAATCAATATGTCATATTAGTGTTGGTCACCTTGCCATGCCATGTATTGCTCCGTGGTGAGTGGTTCAAGCTCACCAACATGCCTACTTATTGTTGTTCATGCCATGTATGAATTGGTCATATCATTTGCCATATTTGCATGGGTGCTACCATGTTTTCGGTTGATCTTTGGAATAAGTTCAGTAAGGGAGTTTTGTTCTTTGTCTTTCGTACTAGAATGACATGCCTTTGTTTGCCATGTTAAGTTCCTACAACATGTTTAATAGCTATAAACATTGCAACCTGATGTATTTCTGCTAAGTCTGTAAACTGTTATTATTTGCAATCTTGCCATGTCCTTTTGAGCATGTTCTAGTGGTTTCTGGAGATAGCTCAGTGTTCATGTCTTGTCATGCTTTACCTGTACATCATGTCCATGTCTTTTGTTATCATGTTAGGGTGCTGTAGCATATTGTTTTGATGCTTGTAAGATGCCCAGTTGCTGTTTTGGACAGCTTGTCCTTTAAACTTGTATAGAGTGTATGTGTTGAACCGTTGCTCCGTTTTGAGTGTGCTCTATACGAAACTTGCTTGATTTTGCATGAAGTTTCATATTATCATGTTGCATCCATGTTTGAGAGTGTTTGCTTGATGTTTGTATGCATTTTGTATCAATGCCATGTTTAACTTGTTTTGCTCATATCTTCTAGGTCGTAGCTCCGAATTAAATGAACTTTATATGTAACTTGACTAGAATCTCATGTAGATCATCTTGGTGCATCTTAACTTGCTGTTTAACAACTTGAACATAAAGTTTATTCAGTTCTGGAGCAATTTCTAAATTTTCATATGAGGACTTACCGGAATTGTTATATGTTGTTTCCGGCCTCATTTAAACTTGCTTTGGTGTGTTGCTCTTGTATGCATCATCTCTTGCCATGAGTAGCTTCATGGAGCTTTGTCATACATCATACTTGCTTGTGCATCATGTCATGTATATGTGTGGTGTGTTTACCATGTTGTGTGCTTCTTCTCGATAGTTCCTGTTTCGTTGCGATCGTGAGGATTCGTTCGTCTACGCTTGGTTCGTCTTCGTGGCTTCATCTTCTTCATGGACTCGTTCTTCTTCCTTGCAGGATTTCAGGCAAGATGACCGCTACCCTGGATCTCACTATTATCATTGCTATGCTAGTTGCCTCGTTCTATCGCTATGCTGCGCTACCTATACAATTGCTTTTCAAGCCTCCAAAATTGTCATGTCAGCCTCTAACCTTTTCACCCTTCCTAGCAAGCCGTAGTTTGGCTATGTTACCGCTTTGCTCAGCCCCTCTTATAGCGTTGTTAGTTGCAGGTGAAGTTGAAGATTGCTCCATGGTGGACAGGATTATGTTGTGATATCACAATATCTCTTATTTAATTAATGCACCTATATACTTGGTAAAGGGTGGAAGGCTCGGCCTTATGTCTGGCGTTTTGTTCCACTCTTGCCGCCCTAGTTTCCGTCATATCGGTATTATGTTCCTCGATTTTGCGTCCCTTACGCGGTTGGGTGATTTATGGGACCCCCTTAACAGTTCGCTTTGAATAAAACTCCTCCAGCAAGGCCCAACCTTGGTTTTACCATTTGCCTCACCTTGCCTTTTTCCCTTGGGAGTCGCACATCCCGAGGGTCATCTTTGTTTTACCCCCCCCGGGCCAGTGCTTCTCCAAGTGCTGGTCCAAACCGAGCGATGTCCGGCGCCCCCTAGGCAACCAGGGTCTATGCCAACCCGGTGTCTTGCTCATCCGGTGTGCCCTGAAAACGAGATATGTGCAGCTCCTATCAGGATTTGTCGGCACAGCGGGCGGTCTTGCTGGTCTTGTTTTACCATTGTTGAAATGTCTTGTAACCGGGATTCCGAGACTGATTGGGTCTTCCTGGGAGAAGGAATATCCTTTGTTGATCGCGAGAGCTTATCATGGGCTAAGTTGGGACACCCCTGCAGGGTATAAACTTTCGAGAGCCGTGCCAGCAGTTATATGGCAGATGGGAATTTGTTAATGTCCTGTTGTAGATAACTTGACACCAGATCTGACTTTAAAACGCATCAACCGCGTGTGTAGCCGTGATGGTCTCTTTTCGGTGGAGTCCGGGAAGTGAACACGGTTTTGGGTTATGTTTGACGTAAGTAGGAGTTTAGGATCACCTCTTGATCATTGCTAGCTTCACGACCGTTCCGTTTGCTTCTCTTCTCGCTCTCATTTGCGTATGTTAGCCACCATATATGCTTAGTCAATGCTGCAACCTCACCACTTTACCCCTTCCTTTCTCATTAAGCTTTGCTAGTCTTGATACCCATGGTAATGGGATTGCTGAGTCCTTGTGGCTCACAGATTACTACAACAACAGTTGCAGGTACAGGTTATGCGATGATCATGACGCGAGAGCGATGTTTGCTTGTTGTGCAGTTCTTCCTCTGCTTCTTCTTCGATCGGGGGATAGGTTCCAGGTCGGCAGCCTGGGCTAGCAGGGTGGATGTAGTTTGAGTTTCTGTTTGTGTTTCATCCGTAGTCGGATGTTGATCTTTTGTAAGATGATGTTGTAATTTTGTGGCATTGTATGCCTTTTGTATGTATCCCATCTATTATGTAATGTTGATGTAATGATATCCACCTTGCAAAAGCGTATCAATATGCGGTTCTATCCTTGGTGGGACCTTCGAGTCTCTTTAGGATAGTATCGCATATTGGGCGTGACAAGTTGGTATCAGAGCCTCGACCGACCATCGGAGCCCCCTTGATTGATCGTATAGTTTGGCCGTTGTCGAGTCTAGAAGAAAACTGTTTTCGGAGTCTAGTTATATCGGAGAGTAGGAATTCTTTTTTCTCCTCAGCCCCTTCGTCGCTCTGGTGAGGAATCTTGACGTAGATGTTTTGAATTACTCCTCTTCCCTTTCAAGTTTTTCTTTAGGATCACGGAGTTGGTTTTTCGGTCGTTGGTTCTCATCTCTTTTCATCCGGTGCAGTTCTCGTCAAGGTGATTCGACCCTCTCCGTTTTCGCAAG
Organism: Triticum dicoccoides; assembly: GCF_002162155.2. Taxonomy (NCBI): domain Eukaryota; kingdom Viridiplantae; phylum Streptophyta; class Magnoliopsida; order Poales; family Poaceae; genus Triticum; species Triticum dicoccoides. The sequence continues at coordinate 305,198,118 of NC_041391.1, forward strand.
TTCAATCCTCAGTTGTTTTCTTTTCCCCACCCGCCCACCCTTCTTCTTCTTGGAACCGGAGTCCGTAATCGAGTATCCATCCTACTCGTGCGATGTCTTTGCTTTCTTTCCTCAATGATTTCAACCGGTGTTTTCTATTCAAGATATTCCTATGGTTCCCCCTTCCAAGTTGCCTTTGTTTTCCCGCCCTCCCACCCTCTTCTTCCCGGAGCCTGAGTCT
>NC_041391.1:305198807-305211761 GCF_002162155.2 Triticum dicoccoides
AGTCTCTTTTGAGCATCAATTTCATTCGTACGGAGTCTCTTCAGTCCTCCCTCAATTATCCCAACCGGTGAATTCTTGTCTCGTTTGACATTCTTCATCTCTTTTCTTTTCCGGTGGATTCAATTCAAGTTTTTCGGTGTTGATCATATTCTTTTCCTCGGCTCAAATGTTTTCCCCTTGCTCGTTCGCCTCTCGCCAGTTTATCTTTTCGGAGTGCTCAAGACATCTCAAGAGCTTCGTCTGTGTTTGAATTAATTCGAGGTTGTCACCTCATTCAAATATTTCAATCATTCCGGTGCATCATCTACTTCTTCAACATCCCTTTCCAACGGTATTTTTCTCTTCAGTGGCCCCATAACCCACAGGTCTTTTCCCAGGATCTTACCTGACTCTTCTAATTTCCCCGGAGTTATTCTCAATTCTTTTCAAGTGTGACATAAGAATGGATCCCATCAGTCACATGCCTTCTCCAAGATCGCTTTCAAATTCTTTTCATTGTTGGCTCAACCTCTCTGCTTTTCATTCTCCTGGAGTGTCTCAGTAATGTTGGTGCTGTTTCTCGTCGTCAGTTCAAGATCGAAGAAGAGTTTCTCCTCTAAATTTTGCCCGTTCTCTCCAAGATTCGTGGTTCTAGTCTCTTGTTATCCTCTTGAATTATTCCATTTGTCAGATATTGTTTTTTCTTACCCATCCGGAGTATGTCAGAAGTTGTTTTCCTGTTTCTTTTCACCGGAGGCCATTGTTCCAGAAGAATTCTTCGTCCTCACATTTCAGCTAACGTTATCCAATTATCCCGGTGCTTCATTCAAGTGTTCTTTAATCAGCTCATGATCTCTTTGTTCTCTTGCATCTAAATCCCCTCTAGCATATTTTTTCTTCTAATTCTTCTTGGTGTTTCAGTCTCTTTCATCAGTCATTCTCGAATTCTTACGATGGTTCGTTCAAGATTATCATTTTAGTTCATTCGTTCTTTCCAATCCTATCGGTGGTTCATGAAGACTTTCTCAAGTTTTGCGCCATATTCCCCTTAATCCTTTTCCAACAAGAATAAGTAGTATGCAAAATCCATTGCTTGTCATCAATTTATTTTGATGAAGGGTAAGCATACAATAAATCTTATTTTTATTTCATCCAAGTGAGTAATCCCTTCCTTCAGAGTTTGTTCTTGAGGAATAAATTCTAGTTCCAAGTGTTTGCATCTTTTCATTTCCGGAGTTCAAATTTCCTCGGCCATCTCGTCGGAACCTCCATCTAAATCATCGCAAGGCTCATCTTATTCTTTCATCCTTTATTCTATCTCATCATCCTTTTGTCACCGGAATTCTTCATGGTGGTTCTTCATGATTTAATTCATTCTTCAAGAGTTCATCAAGTTTCTTGTTGGTGGAATTCAAGTATCTTTTCTTCTCGCGCCTTGAAGTGTAATTAAATCTCCATATTCTTTTGAAGTGGAGGTTTTCATTTCTTCGTTCTTCTAAGCTATCCAATCATTTCTGTTTGTGGCCAGTTATCACCTTATGATCTTGAGATATTACTTATAAGTCCACAACAAGCTTATTCTCTTCGTTGTTGATTTTCTCAACAACTCCGTTTAAACCTTCCTCCTAAGGATGCTTTCAATTTAATTCGTGGCACAAGTTGTCATTTTCTTCTCCGTTCTTTTCATTCAACTTTTTCAATTCTTACCGGAGGTTTTGTGTCATGTCTTCATCAAGTATCATTCCATCCTCTTAAGCTTGTGTTCTATTCCTCCATGTTCAGCCGGATTGCTGTCTAAATCCTTTCAGTCTTATTCGTTTCTTATCTCGTTCTAACCGGAGTGGTTTCATAGTCTATCTGATTCCGCGAGCTTTCGATTCTCGTCATATTCGTCGTTCATCTTTTCTAACCGAGTTCTCTCGACTTTGTTCATCTTCTCTCTTGCGTTCTTACTTCACCTCTCCCTTTTTCTCTTCCGTCTCATTCCTAAGTTCTCGGGACGAGATCTCTTGTTAGTGGAGGAGTGATGTAACGCCCCGGATTCAATGCGCCAGGTGTCTGCCAGTTATTCGCTGTCATTGCCATGTCATTTGCTTGTGTGTTGCATTTTATCATGTCATCATGTGCATCTCATTTTGCATACGTGTTCGTTTCATGCATCCGAGATTTTTCCCCATTGTCTGTTTTGCAATCCGACACTCCTAGGGCCAGTGCTTCTCCAAGTGCTGGTCCAAACCGAGCGATGTCCGGCGCCCCCTGGGCAACCAGGGTCTATGCCAACCCGACGTCCTGCTCATCCGGTGTGCCCTGAGAACGAGATATGTGCAGCTCCTACCGGGATTTGTCGGCACATCGGGCGGTCTTGCTGGTCTTGTTTTACCATTGTCAAAATGTCTTGTAACCGGGATTCCGAGACTGATCGGGTCTTCCTGGGAGAAGGAATATCCTTCGTTGATCGCGAGAGCTTATCATGGGCTAAGTTGGGACACCCCTGCAGGGTATAAACTTTCAAGAGCCGTGCCCGCGGTTATGTGGCAGATGGGAATTTGTTAATATCCGGTTGTAGATAACTTGACATCAGATCCGAATTTAAAACACATCAACCGCGTGTGTAGCCATGATGGTCTCTTTTCGACGGAGTCCATGAAGTGAACACGGTTTTGGGTTATGTTTGACGTAAGTATGAGTTCAGGATCACCTATTGATCATTGCTAGCTTCACGACCGTTCCGTTTGCTTCTCTTCTCCCTCTCATTTGCGTATGTTAGCCACCATATATGCTTAGTCACTGCTGCAACCTCACCACTTTACCCCTTCCTTTCCCATTAAGCTTTGCTAGTCTTGATACCCGTGGTAATGGGATTGCTGAGTCCTCATGGCTCACAGATTACTACAACAACAGTTGCAGGTACAGGTTATGCGATGATCATGACACGAGAGCGATGTTTTCTTGTTTTGGAGTTCTTCTTCTGCTTCTTCTTCGATCAGGGGATAGGTTCCAGGTCGGCATCCTGGGCTAGCAGGGTGGATGTCATTTGAGTTTCTGTTTGTGTTTCATCCGTAGTCGGTTGTTGATCTTATGTAAGATGATGTTGTAATCGTGTGGCATTGTATGCCTTTTGTATGTATCCCATCTATTATGTAATGTTGATGTAATGACATCCACCTTGCAAAAGCGTATCAATATGCGGTTCTATCCTTGGTGGGACCTTCGAGTCTCTTTAGGATAGTATCGCATATTGGGCGTGACAATGTGGCTGCCGAGAGCGGCAAACACTCAGGAAGCATGTCTGCATTTGTCCCATTTTTTATCTCCTCGGCGACATTTTCCTATGTGAGCACAGGAAATCTAGACCTACTCATTCTCATTTGCGTTATCCCCCAACACCCGTCACTTTCTTTCCCTTTTCAACCAAGAGATAGGTCCACTTCCCCCCACCCTTCGCCATCCACCATGCTTTATTTGTCTTTTCAACCAAGAGACAGTTGGGTAACCAGTATCTAATACTTTCCCCCGTTTCCTCTTAGAACCAAGTCCTAGATTCATGCTACAGCTTTCCCACTTTCTTCCCTAATTGAACCAACTCATAGAGTCGACTGTATGAACTAGCTTTACCTCTAATAATAGTAAAAGTCTAGGTGGCTTTGGAACAACGGATGGAAGTAGAAAAAGATCCGCACGAAGGGAGCCGGGGCAGTAGAGCAAGGCATGTTTCAAAGGAATCTATACCTGAGGGTCGTCGGCATGTGGAAAAGACGGCGTCGGGAGCCTGCATCTTGGCCACAATATCGCAGGGAGGAAGAAGGGGTCGGAGGCCCTCCCGAGCCGGCGCTCTCTCGGAGAGAACGGCACGGCCACCGATCGGGAGACGCGGGCAGCCGTTGGTCTCCTCCCTCTACGCCGATGACAGCGTGAACGATGCACCTACACCCCTACCCCGGTCGAGGTTGTCTGGCTGGATTTGTAACCAGACGTGAGCTGAGAGAGAGTGTGGCCACCTATGTCTTGCTTAGATCTGGAGAGCATGAGAGAGTGAACGAGAGGAACCCTAGTAAAGCAAGCGCTAAGGCTCCTGCTTATATATATAGTGGAGTGATTTTGTTGTACCAGCTTCAAAAAAATGCGCTCCTACGTGTACCCGTGAGTGGGTGTGAGAGAACTAGTGCGTGCGTGCACCGCTTCTCTTTGTGAGAGTACAATATACTATGCCCAAAGAACATTTGCCGCAAGAGTAATAGTATAAGTGTGTGACGTGTGAGCTAAAATAAAATGTGTGCGACGTCTTTTGTTTTTTAGAAGTTCTGATGGTAGGGTGTGAAGAGCACATATGTGCGTAACGTCTACCTGCAGATAGACGGTTGGTGCGACGTGCGAGTCTGCTAGAGGACTCGGGAGAGTCGTGACTCGTGAGGGTGCGTGTGCGTGAGAGAGAGGGGGGCACATATCAATGCAATGCATGTGTCCATAAATCATTATCCGACAAACGTTCGCCACAAGCCTTTTCCTAAGGAACGCCGTAAGAACAGTTAGATCGGCATCCGATAGTGTCAGTTTTGCCATGTCATTTAACAAAACAGCCACTCCTCCTACACACAAATCTTCCACGTGAGTGTTAGCAACTGCCGTATGCTCCCTCCGTTCCGAAATGCAGTGCATATAGCTTTATTGAAAATTTGAACCTTGCAAACTTTTACCGAGTTTTCGTGTACCAAATTGCACGTGTAGAATACCATGTATATACATTCATCTTCGAGAGGTAACTATAAAGATGGGGGAGGAGCCTACAAAGAAAGACCATCGTATCACCCGCAGCAATTTCAACCATCCTTTGGTGTCAAGGAATATCATAGGAACTCTATATGATATGATTTTTATAGGATTTTTTCCTTTAGAGCCAATTGGTTCATAGGAATAGATTCATATACTTCACATTTCAAAGGAAATAAACATGATATCATTTCTATAGCTTTAGAGCCACTTGGTTCATATGAATGGATTCCTATACTCCCTTAATTTCAAAGGAAAATAAACATTAGCGTATATTCAATAGAAAAGTTCCTATGATATGAACCAAATTACATCTCTTTTCTAATCCCTCCTCATAGGAATTGAGATACATGTCATCTCTAGATTCAATAGAAATGTTCCTATGATGTGAACCGAATGACATCTCTTTTCCAGTCCCTACTCATAGGAATTGAGATAGTCCATGTCATCTCTATCCCTACAACTTCCATGCATACATCTTCTATTCCTAAATAGATAGTACAACCCACTAGTAGCTTTTTTCCAAGACATGCAACTATGGCACAAGAACTATATATTGTGCCAATAACATTGAAAGATGGTCGCTGGATGAAGCTAATCCGACAGTGCAGAGATGGCAAATCTGAGAACTACTGGCCGTTGGATATCATCAACATTCCACCAGATCTGCCACATGTACAATTTAGAAGACTCCATGGTTGAACTTAAGCATAATGCACAAACCTCAAAACACAAGCACTTATCCTTTGTTCTAGAATCTTCTGTATCATAATTGATTTTTTTGCTAAATGAATTGCCATTATTTGTTTTTTTACTTTATGCTTTACAATGCACATCCCCATGAATCTTAACATTTTTATAAAACTAATTGATTTTGAATGAGATGAACTATAAGAACTAAACGAACATCTACATCATGCATATATGACTCAAAGCTTTACATGCTATAGTGTGTATTTATTCATAATTTGGTTTCGAAATCTCATGCGTTCAATGCATGTGTACCATACTAGTTTTGAGTAGAGTAGCAAATTTCACGCGGCCTCGGGTATATCAAAATGCAGGGCCCATGCATCATTGCCTTTCGGTCGAACCTACGTCGACAATTTTTTGTACGTACTATATCTCCACTGATCCCCGAACCCAAAATGATGCCTCGTTCCCGTAAAACCAAGCGGCCCACACATATTTAAGGCGTCGACTCGAACCTGTTTACTACGACGTGGCCCCGCATGCTGTTGTACTCCTGCAAACCCTACCGCCGCACTCATCATCGGTTTTCTTCAAGAGGACAAGGGAGAAGCCGATTTGTAGTGGAGGCTCTTTCAAAAAAAAGGATCTGTAGTGGAGACCCCTACCGTAGGGTGCCCTAGGTAGCTGCCGCAGGCATCATTGTTTTCTCTTTTCTTTATGCTCTTGCGCCCTAGAGTGACATGATGGTTGCTTCATCCGTCCAGCTTAATGCGGGAAAGGTGGGGCTTTGTGATTTGACCCCTCATCGCTCATTTTCTACTACTGCGGCGCTACGGCCGAGGTGCCTCCAATTCCAACCGCTGCTCGGAACTATAATTTGGTGCATCTCACATGGAACAAGACAGTGGATGAGACACATGTCGGCCAAAGGGGTCCTGTTAAGTGTGTCGACATTTCGTGTGCGGACTGACCCTGCTTGAGTTGCTACGCCAACACGACAGGTGCAGCCTACCAGTTGGTTTTGCTCCTTGGTGAATCCCAACTATATTGATCAAAAATATACGTGCTGAACTACCCTCTCCGTCTCGGTTTTTTATTTTTAGGCGTCTCGGTTTATAGGGCGTGCATGTAGTTCTAGGTTATTCATTTGACTAACTAAATATGAGTTACTATGTCACAAAAAGTATATCATTGGATTCTTAAGCGGATGTAGTTGTATTTAAAAGTCGAGGGCGGGGCTTTTCCTGCGCGGTAGGCGGGGCAGTTTCACCTAGTCGGTTCGACAGAGACGCGATAAGATGAGGGAGTAGGCTGCTGCAAACGTAGGGTTGTGTGATTTGACAGTGCGTTACTGCTGGACAGGTGGGGCCCCCGTGATTTGACTTGTCATTATCATTTTAACTGCGGCGATGCGACCGACGTGAGTCTCCCGATTCCTGACCACCTCCATACAGGTGCCTCTCCCAATGCTCCACCATGTAGTTGAGGTTGGCTCTTGCATGAGAGCCCACTTCTCCACTTTTTCCTTGCCTCTTTCCTCCACATATGCAAAAAATGCCATGTAAAGCGGGCTTATAGCCCACTATTGTAGTACTTACTTGCTCCTACATGTGCTAAGCTTGTCACATAGGCATAAAGTCTGATGTGGCAAGTTTGGTGACCCAAGGAAGAAACAGTGCTAAGCGCGTGTACCTAGGTGAAAAGACAATTTTCAGTTTATATCTAATTAAATGAAGCAAACTTAGCAACAAAAAATAATAAGCACCTATGGATTGGGGACTTGATTGCTAAGCCATTTAATGCCCTTAGCACCTCATCTAAGCACCATTTCATTAGAAGAGGTCACTCCTTGGCAAATGCAATAAATACTACTCCCTCTTTCCCATAATATAAGAACATTTTTGGCACTACACTAGTGTCAAAAACGTTCTTATATTATGGGACGGAGGGAGTACGAAGAAAGAGATAGAGAGAAGTAAAAATAATAATGCACTTATAGCCAACCTTATAGCTAACCTTGTTGTAGTATGAGTGACTAAGTGATGACATGCCAACATCAGATAGCCTAAAACACCATGTTAAATCTCCAAGGGCGCGACGGTCGTGGTAGGCGCGACCATGATACGGGCTGCTAGCAGCCCTTGGATCTGAGATCGAACGGTCGCATGCTAAGTTGTTGAAAATTTGCAGAATAACCCTCCAGGATAGGATATTCACCCATAGGTCTAGAATCATGCCATGCAACCGTTCGATCTCAGATCCAAGGGCTCTCGGAAGTCCGTATCATGGGAGAATGGAAAGCCACTACCCTGCCGTTCACACGCTGGCAGTTCACTCCTACTCGTCCCCGCACGTCCTTTAATATTACGGTGGTTTGCTCCTAGTCGTCCCGTCCTTTCACATTACGGCAGTTCCACTAATCCTAACCCTCCTCCCAAATCCATGGCGTCCCAAATCTCCATGATTGGCGGTGAGTACAAGGTTGGAACCATCACCAGCGATGAGTTCGACGTCATCTACACCCGTTCTTCCGCGATGGTGAAAGGATGCTTTTCTCGCTTCAGACGCATGTTCGAAAACTCAGATGATGAGTGGGTCGCTGGGCTAGATGTTGAGTACACCACAGTCCTGGGACGAGAGAAGGATCTAAAGGAGGAAGAGAGGAAGAAGCCCACCATGATCCACATTTGCGTGCATGACTTATGCTTGGTCTACCACATATGCCATGCCGACGTTGAATGCCAAGATTTTAAGAACTTCCTCAAGAGCAACCTAGTCAAATTCGTTACTGTAGACTTTAGGAACGACAAGGATGTCCTGGGTCGGATAGGCCTTGTTGTAGGCAACCCCTTCGACCTCCAGAAGAATCGGCTGCTGCCCTCCAGTGTCCAGCCTTCAATGTCGACCCTGGCAGGAGCCATGGTTCATCCTTCATACAGTAAACTGGAGAAACCACAATACATGTTTCATCGTCATGCATGCAAGCGGAATGTACTAGATATAGACCACATCCACTATGCTGCAATGGATGGCTGCCTTTGTTTCAATATCTACAAGGGTTGGATGGAGAGAAAGAGCCAAGTGTGTGGTTCAAGCAAAGAAGTATCGGCCAAGAGGAAGAGGGACAAGGACGAAGTCGAGGACGTGGATGAGGACTCCGAGTGAGTAAGGTGTAAGTGTTGTTGCTCATGGTGGTTCTAATGCACTGTCTACCGGATTAGTTACATAGTTTAATTTCAGGTGTGCTTAGTTTAATTTGAGGGGTGTGTTATGCTGAGCCCCCAACAGAACTATGTTATTTTTCTTCTTGTTACATTAACTCTTCAGTATGTACATACTACTAGTATTTCTTTAATAGAATTTAGCACCCCAATTAAGCACGTACTAGCTTTTTCAATAGTAATATATGCATAATTTGGCGACGAGCACTCTCTATATGTACCACCTTTTTTTTAATTTCAATTTTTGCTCCATGGTGCAATCCATGGATACTACTACTGTACAAAAGTATACATTTTTTAAAATGCTAGAGTACTGTTCATCACATATATAGCCAGTTAAATTCTCAACCAAGAACGGCGTGCATGCCATGTAAACCAATACGGAGGAAGTATAGTAAAAATGAGGTGATTTTACTGAGCGATCGGCGGGGGAGCATGGCCTGTCATGCGGTCCCACGTGTCGATGTACCAAGGCGATGCGCGTGTCCCTCTTGAGGCAGAAGCAATGCTACGTGGTTTGAGATGATGGCGAACCGAAGTGTGAAATAATGGTTGCTTCGTCCGTTTGGGAAGGTGCGACATTGTGATTTGACATCTCATTGCTCATTACTACTACTGGGCCGGTACGAGTGGGGTGCATCCCCCCTGCTGTTCTGCACTGTTACTTGGTGCTTGACACATCGACCCGGTTGCTATATATCCCACATGTCGGTGACAGGAAGTACAGAATTCATGAAAGGGAGTATCGACGGAGGACTATACTACAGAATTCATGAAAGGGAGCGACTTAGTTTTGGAAAAATCTGTTTTTACGGAGTACGTACCCACTAGGGTTTATAGGGCTCATCTAAAAAACATTCGTTTTCCTGTTTGATAAGTCTCAATTCTACTACTAGTAGTAGTACCATTACATGTTGGATTTCGAGGTGCGTTAGATCACCCGATGCAAGCAGTGTCAAGAGGAAACTCACCAATGCATGTAGAAGTTCATGGAAATTTAGTGGTCATTCATGCATTCGTTCTAATTAATGCCTCGGTAAACATAACTTCTTGAGAAAAACGAGCGTACTAATTACTTGTGCAAACTACGAAATTAATTCGACCACTCACCGTCTACCTTGGTTGGAGAGATTTTGAAATGGAGCCATAAACTAGAAAGGAGGGAGTAGTAACTTTTGTCTCGATTACTATTTGTGGCCTTGTATAGATGCAAAATGTATTTTTTTATAGTGGCCTTGTATAAGTAAATGGAGGGAGTACTAAAGAACATATATATTCCAAACAATATGATAATCTCTCTAACCAAAGTACATAGTAGGGACGAGGAGTAAATGGAGGGAGTAGTAAAATTTTCTCCTCGTCCTGCGAGCCACCGCGCACGTGGGCGAGGGAGCGGGCGTAAGGTGTACAGTAGTACTACTACTACTACTCGTAAGCAAGCTTCACCTCATCCTGCGAGCCACCGCGCCCGTGGGCGGGGGAGATGGCGTACTAAGCAAGCTTCTCCTCGTTCTGCAAGTTGACGGGACACATCAAAAGTACTCTAGTGTATAGAGCCTTGCCTCTAAGGTAGGCCCCACATGGTTTGCCTCTTTTTTAACATAACACGTCAAGTCGCAACTTGTTTGTTCACCCGTGGTAGACGATCCTCCTTCCACCAAGTGGCAACCAGTACACATGTCAAATTACCACGTGGGCTGCCTTTTCGTACAGAAATGAGCTCCACCCTGTACCCGCGCGGGTGTGGTTGGGAAAGAGACGGGAGTATGTGCGCCCTGTGTGCACCTCTTCTCTTCGTGCACGTCCCCCACCTACGCGGGTGTGTGTGAGAGATATACAAACCTAGACATAATGCGTCGTCCATCCCCATGCCTCCGCCCAGTCCGACCACCAGTCACCACCACGCCCCACTCCTCCTCACCTTATCTCTCATGTTTCTCCCTCCATTTTTATATACAAGGGGCCACTATCAAAATTACAATTTGCAGATATACAAGGCCACTAACACTAATCAATGCAATAGTAATGGTGTTTACCTCGTAGTACTAGCAAAGAAGGACATTAATTATCCCTTGCATGCATGCGGGAGTTTGTAAAAAAATGCATCTTGATGTAGTCCATGAAAACAACACATGGCAAAATTCCACAGTGAACAAGGGATTTGAATCTGTTGGGAGGGGTTGTTTGGATCTTGCCCGGGGTAGCCAAAATATTGGCGACCCTTTTATCCACCGGTGCCTTTGCCACCGATGAACGAGGAATGGCTCGGGTGCTCATGCATCCTCCAGCACGCACATTGGAGACAAGCTCGCACGAGATGTGTATTTTTTGTCCCACCACGCCGCCCGAGCCGCCCGCGGACCGACTGGCGACCCGCAAATTACGCCATCCAACCGTAGCCGCACACATTATGACAGCAACTCAACCAACCAGACGAAATTCACGCAAACACGTAGACAAACTGATATTTCATATAAACAACAATGGAAATCGTATAAAAGACCGGATTTTCAAACAAACATGATGGATTTCATAACATTCAAATGAACTACCCAGTGCTAGTTCTGGACAGCACAGGTATATAATACCTGGCCTAAATGGTCGCCCGCCGATCGATTTGTGTTCCTCATGTCCGGCAGCACGATCACCGGACAGCCGGGAGCCCTGGAGGTATATGCTTCAGTGCAAAGGACGGCTTGCTTCCCCATTGCCTAACTGATATCATTCGCTGATGCAGAAGATGATGGTGGCCGGCACCGGTTCGAGTTCATCATCATCCACTACTTTTCCATGGCCGGCACCGGCTCGAGTTCATCCTAACATTCCCCTCTTCCGTGGAGCCCATGCGGGGTCGACGAAGGTCCTCGCAACAAAAGGATTTGGCAAGACACCTGCTGTGTACGCTGGCGTCGCCTCCGTGGTGTCCTTCATGGGACCCAAGCGGCGGTGGCCTCCCGTGTTCTGCTTCTCCTTGATGATGGCGGTGGACGCGCAGGCGCTGGATACCTACTCGTCGCTCTCCGCGCACCCAGCTTCTGTCGCTGCTTGCATAGCGCGGCCGCCGGCATGGGAGTCTCGGCCATAGAAACAGGAGACACGGTACGAGGCGGCGGCGTGGACGGCAGCAATGACGCCCGTGCACCGCTCCTCGTCGAGCTGGCCTGGAGCGGCGAGTTGCTGAACTGCGCGCTGGCTTGGGGCGGTAACTGGATCCGTCAGGCGAGGGGAGGGAGGTGGATCAGCAAGCTGCATAGCTCGTATCTGGTGCGCTACCCAGCCGGCTTGGATGCGGAATAACTACTCTCCGTAAGCCGTTGTAAGAGTGGATAAAATGGTGAAGGAGGAGATAGGGGAGCGGCGGAGGTGTGCGATTCTTGGTCGGTGTTTGGCCTCATTTAAATAGGAATTAAATAGACGGCGGACGGGAGGAGCTCGGCCGGCGTTGCGTTTAATGCCGTCCCGGTCATGAACGGACGTTTGTCTAGAGTGGGTTTCTCGGCTTCCACACGGGCGGGTTTCATGGAGGCGTTTGAATGCGGCAAGGAGGCGTGTTCAGCCGGGCGTGCAGCGAGTGGCGCTCTCGACTCTGACCTAGGACACCGCGCTGTTCTTCCACTGATGTGTGGGCTCTTTGGGTACATGGCCTGCATGTCAGTGACCCAACGCAGGCAGCGCACAGCAGAGGAACCTTTGGTGGGCCAGGGCGGTCAGAAGCGGGCATTTCATAAACCGATGATTGTTCATTGAGTGTGATATCATCTTTTTCATGTAGATAAGCCTACTATGTTGATAGCTCGTTCGATACGTTGTGATTCATAAAGACCGCTGCAAACATCAATGTTCTGCTTATCACAGATAAGATTGATTAATAACCGTAATCTTAACAAAGGGTGCATGCACGTATAGGTTGAGCGTGTGTCTTGCGTCATGTGTTGTGTGCATGCAGGCGTGTGAGTGTTGCGTGCATGCAAGGGTACTTTCAGTGTTGCATGGATGGGTGCGTACGTGCGTGTGTTCGTGAGTGCATGTGTATGTGTCAGTGTTGCATGCCTGCATGCGTGCATGTGTACGTTATGTGTACGTGTCAGTGTTGCACGCCTGCACGCGTGCGTGCATGTCTACGTGCGGGGTGAGGCTACACGTCAGTCAACTGACTTTTTCATCTCTGGTCATTAGATTTTCCAGCCGTTGGATACGAAATCAAACACCACCCCCTCAGCCGCCAGCCACCACCGGCCGAACCGCCGGCCCCCGCCGCCCGCGCCACCCCGCCCTCCCCGAAACCACTCCCCAC
>NC_041391.1:305212315-305293239 GCF_002162155.2 Triticum dicoccoides
TCCGGCAATCCCCACCCCACCGCCCAATCAACGCCACCCCCCCACCGTCGGCGACTGCCAACTAGAGGTCTCACGACTTTGAATACCCACCAACCACTAATTTATTACCATTTCTGTCCTTCATAAACGCGCTGATGGGTAGGCCCTATGGTAATGTGCACTGTTGAATGTGGACCGTTTGACTGGTCAATTGATCGTGTTATCAACAAATTAGGGAGCTGTATGGTGAGCCAGTGACCGTATGATCACCCTAAAATGTATTCCTATTTTATTAACACAGTACAGACTCAAACTACCATTTCTTTCTTTCATATACGGGCTGACAGGTGGGCCCCATAGTTAGCGTTTTTCATACATATTCCATCCTCCTACAATGTGGTTGCCATACATAAAAGTTGTGTTCGTCAGTATCATGCATCAACGAATTTGGAAGTGCGAATTTCATTCCTTTTTCTTGTGTGTTTACTTGACAAGGCAAAATCTGAAAGGACGAAGGCACGAAATGATGGTGGTCCTCTGGAGCAACCAAAACAGATGATCTCTGCAGATTCTCCTGCTACTCATACTGCAGTGCTAGTTCCAAATCTCATCTCCCCTACTCCACAACCCAAGGTGCTTGCTCTAACATGGAAGTGTGATATCTGGTTGCATGTTGCATATGGTGCCTAGCTTGTATTGCTCCTAATTTGTTAAATTGCATCTCCTTAGCTTACACATTATACATGTGAATATGACACGCCTTCCTGATTTTGGTACATACTACATCTGCCTATCACACCATGTTCTTACATCAAACTACTGTTCTTGTGTATCCTGCATCTATCGCTTATGATGAGACAGTCACGCGCGTGGGTTAATATGAGACGCACTACTCTTATAAAGAATGCAATTTCATCCTCTCCACATGATTATCAAGAAACAGCAAGCCTAAATGAAGATATTGAACGTAGCTCTGTACTTGAAGACCGCACTTCCCCTACACCACCATCACAGGTGCTTGCTCTAACTTCGCAGTGTGATATGTGCTTGCATGTTGCATACGGTGTCTAGCTTGTAATGCTTCTAATTAGGGTAAATTGCATCTGCTTAGTTTACACACTATACCTATGAATATGACATGCCTTCCTATTTTTGGTACACACCACATCTATGTGTTAACCTTGTTCTTACATGAAACTACCTCTCTTCTGTATCTTGCATCAATCACTTACGATGAGTCACCTTTATTCGTTGCATATGGCATATTATTTCTAGCCTGTTGCCATGTATTGCTTCTAATTTGGTCAAATACATTTGTTAGGGCACCCTTTTAATTTGGCAGAGTGATATTGGTTTCATCTTTCATATGGTTTCTAGCTTGTATTGATTCTAACAAGTTCAAGCACCTTGTGCTTAGTTTACACTTTATACATCATACATGTCAATATGTCACGCCATCCTGTTTTTCATACATATTCCATCCTCCTATCATGCGGATGTCTTACATGAAAGTAGTGTTCGTCAGTATCATGCATCAATGAGTTCTGAAGAGCAAATTTTATTCCTTTTTCTTGTGGGTTTGACTTGACAAGGCAAAATCAATAAAGAGGAAGGAAAAGAGTAAGGAAGGCGATGATGGTGGTCCTCTGCAGCAACGTAAATGGAGCATTTGTACCGATTCTCCTTGTACTGATAGTGCATTACAAGGACCAAGTATCCGCTCCCCTACTCCACCATCCAAGGTGCTTGCTCTAACTTGGCAGTGTGATATCTGGTTGCATGTTGCATATGGTGTCTAGCTTTTATTGCTCCTAATTAGTGTAAACTGCATCTGCTTAGCTTACACATGATACATGTGAATATGACATGCTTTCCTGTTTTTGGTACATACTATATCTGTCTATCACACCATGTTCTTACATGAAACTACTCTTCTTGTGTATCCTGCATCAGTCACTTATGATGGGACACCTTTAAGTTGGCAGTATGATATTGGTTGGCGTCTTGAATATGATTTCTAGCATGTATTGCTTCTAGTTTGATGAACGCCACCTATGATGAGACAGATTTAACTTGGCAGAGTGATATTGATTGCACCTTCCATATGGTTTCTAGTTTGCAGTGCTTCTAATTTGTTCAAGTGCCTTCTGCTTAGTTACCACATCATAGGTGTGAATATGTCAAGCGTCCATTTTTTCGTACATATTCCATCCTCCTATCATGACTTTGCCTTTCATCAGAGTAGTGTTTGTCAGTATCATGCATGAATGAGTTCTGAAGAGCGAATTATATTCCTTTTTCTTGTCGGTATGACCTCACAATGCAAAATCAATAAAGCTGAAGGAAATTGGCAAGGCATTGGATGATGGTGGTCCTTCTGAGCAACTGAAACAGAGGTTCTCTACAGATTCTACTCCGCCATCCTCCCAACAAGATTCGCAAGACAATGCAAGGCTAGACAGTCAACGTAGCTGTGTAGATGATGAGCACATCTCCCCTACTCCACCATCACAGGTGCTTGCTCTAACTTGGCACTATTATATGTGGTTGCATGTTGCGTATGATGTCTAGCTTGTATTGCTTCTAACTTTGTTGAATTGCATCTGCTTACTTTACACATAATGCATGTGAATATGACATGTGTTCCTATTTCTACATCAGACTACTGTTCTTGCATATCCCGCATCAGTCACTTATGATAAGGCACCTTTAAGTCGCAACTGTGATATTGGTTGTGTCTTGCATATGATTTCTAGCATGTACTGCTTCTAATTTATTGAAACGCCATACAGTTTGAACTTGGCAGAGTGATATTGGTTGCATCTTTCATATGGTGTCTAGCTTGCAGTGCTTCTAATTTGTTGAAATGCCTTCTGGTTAATTACCACATCATAGGTGTGAATATGTCACGCCATCCTGTTTTTCATACATATTTCGTCCTCGCATCATGTGTTTGCCTTTCATCCGAGTAGTGTTCGTCAGTATCATGCATGAATGAGTTCTGAAATGGGAATTTCATTCCTTTTTCTTATCGGTTTGTCTTCACAATGCAAAATCATTACAGCTGAAGGAAATCAGTCCGGCAGTGGATGATGGTGGTCCTTCAGAGCAACTCAAACAGGGGGTCTCTACAGATTCTACTCCGCCATCCTCCTAACAAGATTCGCAAGACAACACAAGGCTGGACAGTCAACGTAGCTATGTAGATGATGAGCACATCTCCCCTACTCCACCATCACAGGTGCTTGCTCTAACTTGGCACTATTATATGTGGTTGCATGTTGCGTATGATGTCTAGCTTGTATTGCTTCTAATTTGAATTGCATCTGCTTACTTTACACATAATGCCTGTGAATATGACACGTGTACCTGTTTCTAGAACATACGTGTACATGATGAGCACATCTCCCCTACTCCACCATCACAGGTGCTTGCTCTTACTTGGAACTGTTATATGTGGTTGCGTTTTCCGTATGATGTCTAGTTTGTATTGCTTCTGATTATGTTGAATTGCATATGCGTAGCTTACAACTTATACCTGCAACGATCACTTACCCATAAGACACATTTAACTTGGGACTGTGATGTAGGTTGCATCTTGCATTGTCTTCTAGCTTGTACTGCTTCTAATTTCTTGAAATGGCACTTACGACGAGACACTTTTTACCTGATAGAGTGATATTGGTTGCATGTTCATATGGTGCCTAGCTTTCTTTTCTTCTAATTTTGTTGAAATGCCTTCCGCTTACAATTTTTTCATACATATTCCATCCTCCTATCGTACGTGTGAATATGAAACGCTGTCTTTTTTGTATATATTCCATCCTCCTATCCTGCGCATGCCTTACATCAAAGTAGTCTTCGTCTGTATCATGCATCAACCAGTTATGCAGAGCTAATTTTATTTATCTTCTTGTGGTTTTGACTTCATAAGGCAATATCAGAAAATAGGAAGGAAAAGAGTAAGTTAGGGGATGTTGGTGGTCCTGCACACCGACGCAAACAGAGACTCTCTAGATTTGACACTGCTACTGCTAATGAAGTTGAAGTTCCAAGTCTACATGATGAGTTCATCTCCCGTACTCCACCATCGCAGGTGCTTGCTCTAAGTTGACAGTGTGATAATTGGTTTCATGTTGCATTTGTTGTCTAGCCTATATTTCTTCTATTTTGATTAAATTGCACCGGCTGAGTTTATACATTATACATGTGCATATGACATGGCTTTCTGTGTCTAGAATAAATTGTATCTATCTATCATACCATGTTCTTACATCAAAGTACTGCTGTTGTGTATCCCGCATCAGTCACTCATGATTGGATGCTTTTAACATGGCAGTTTGATAGTGGTTGCATCTTGCATTGATTTCTATGTTGTACTGCTTCTAATTTTTCGAATTGCCACTTATGACAAGACACTTTTAACTTGGCAAAGTAATATTGGTTGCATCTTTCATATGGTGTCTAGCTTGCATTACTTCTATTTTCTTGAAAATCCTTCTGCTTAGTTTGCACATCGTAGTTGTGAATATGTCATGCCGTCCTATTTTTCTTACATATTCCATCGTCATACGGTTGTCTTACATCAAAGTATTACTTGTTTGTATCATGCATCAATGAGTTCTGAAGAGCGATTTTATTCTTTTGTGTTGTGGGTACGGCTTGACATGGCAAAGTCAAAAAAGAGCAAGGAAAATAATATAGTAGGGAGTGATGTTACTCGTCGGGTGAAACAGAAAAGGATCTGCCGTCGAGATTCTGCTGGTACTTATAGTGCAATAGAAGGTCCAAGTCCACTAGCTAAATCTACAAACATAGTATCACCTGCTCCACCAGTTGCAGCATCCGCTTCAACTGTACCAGCATCTCAACGAGTTACTCGTTCATTTGCTCTGGAACTGGCCAGTTCCCAAGCTGCCTTCACACCTAACACTACTTCCGAAGCACTGCTGACACAACAGGACTTGGCAAGATCGGATGAACCTCATGAGCATCAACACCAAGACGGTACCTGACCGAGTCAAGTTGCAGTTGCATGCTCCTTTATATGTACTCTCACAGTTTGATGTACACTAACACTTTCCATATTCGTTGTTGAACTAGCACCACGGCGCAAGAGGAAACAGACATCAGGGATAATGCTTAATAGATTAACAAAATCTAAAGGAGGAAGAATGGAGATCCATTTTGAGGCAGGTTTAAAAAGGCCACATGATGCTACAGAGTCAGCCAAGTTAGTATCAGAGGCAGCCGTTGCCGTTAGGTGTCATGCACGTATCCTACCAACATGGATCCAGTACAGGAATGAGAAAGACAATACCCAGTTTAACACCTTCCTTGACCATTTATCCGTAAGTAATGTTATTTATCGCAATAAGACTCACATTCTTTTTTCAACGGATGAGGTTCAATTTGGATCCGAAAGATGATGCAACTAAACAAGCATGCACTCATGTTTTTCAGTCTGCTCTGCGATAGTATCGATACCACCTTAGAGAATCTCACTTTGAAGGCAAGGCTAACAATGAAATCGCCCAAACATCAACAGTGGAATATATTACAAATGAAGACTGGACAGCCCTCATTAAACACTGGTCTGATCCAAAGTATCAGGTAGGCTATATATATTTGATCAGACCACATATTGAACTTGTATTCATGTATGTGCCTTACAAGTGTATCTTCTTCTAGGCTAACTGTTTGAAGAACAAAAACAATCGTTCTAAAGTGAAATTCCAACAGACAACACGATCTCGTAGCTATATTGCACACTGCGAGGCTCTTGTAAATAGCTTCTACCTCCTTTTTTTTCTGCCATATTATCGTATCTATATTGACTTGTTCCAAATACAGAGGAAAGCCCATGCCGACCAAAAAGAACCTGAACCGAATGCAGTGCAAATCTTCAAGGATTGCCACACCAACAAGATGAGGGCATGAGCACACCAGTACAAGACGCTGTTGTAAGTCCTTACTCCTCCTGCCTTTGAACTGATTGATATTGTGATGTGTTCATTTAACTACTTGGTTTGCAGCCAATGTCAGTTACTCTGTTCACTTTTATACACAGTTGTCTTAACGTATCATTTCACCTTACATGGTTTAAAAGAGATGAAGGATATTCTTTTGGTCTTGATCTGTAATCTAGTTGTTATGTTCACGTGCGCACACAACGATAAAATAGCCTGTTTGTTTTATATCTGTTTGCCCATGATATGAATGATGTCATACTATGTTCATCCTACTTTAAACCATGTCTCTTTATCCTTAGATGTCAATGAATGTGAGGAAATAGACAATACACTAGACATGCTACATGGACATATGTTCCGAAAGTGATTTTATTATGTAGTTGGCACTACAATACATGCTTATGTATTACAGTAGTTCACCAAAATAAGTTATGTATAAATGTTTAACCTACTTTGTTTGTTTCTGTCTCATTAGTAACTTATCTGGTACAATAGTCTACAAGTTCAAATTTTCAGGAAGCTATGGAACAAATGATTGAACAGCCACAACCACCTGAAGGTGACGAGGCTACCACAGGCACAATGTCACCTCTTGCTGCAGTGCGTCAGTATCTCTTCACTAACAGTGCAAAAAAGCACCTTCCTGCATAATTCTGGGTTGGTTCTCAAGGTAACCTCTTCCAAATCGCTTACTGAACAAAATCTTCCTGCTAGACAGAGTGATATATCTGTGCTCCAGACACAAGTCCAATCCCTAATGGATGTCGTTTCAGAAACAAGAATAGTGGTTGACAAATGTCGTCAAGATATGAATGGTTTTGAAACCAGACTATCAAACATTCACTTCGTTGTTCAAGAGCAATGGCGGGAAAAAGGTGAAGATCGTGCTGCTCCATCAGATTCTACAGCCTGAAACATTAGCACTCGGATCAAATGATTTGTGCTTCTATACATCTGATGGTGCTTTTATTTGGAAGGACTGTCAACTTTATGCCAACAGGCCTTTTGTTGTATGGTTGGAATTTATTTTGTTGTGATACAGAATTTATGATGCTGCCATAGGCTGCAGTAATTACGACCCTATTTTTGTATAGTGTAGGTTTATCTTAGTAATGTATTCGGTCGAAACCTTCGTAGGAGCCCAACATGCCAACATTCGTCGGGCCCATTCCAATTGGGCTAAAAACGATTACGGGCCAAAATTGGCATGTAGCCCACTAAAAATATCTAGGCCTAAATCAGCATAAGCTTTCATATTTTTCTGGTAGGCCTGTGCCCATAGTGGGCCTTTAACAGGCCTAAACATAATTTGGGCCCTCGGTAAAAATAGGCCGTTTACAGGTGTAAATATCTCGAGCCCATAAAAAACATGGGCCTTTAATAGACCGAAAGTGAGATTGGGCCCTGATTGTGTCAAATAACCCACTGATCTTAGCAGGCCGAAATGGTGGCCCATTTACGATGCGGATCTTAGACAGGCCGAAATTCGGACGGGTCGTAAATGCGCCGACCTAATACACGGGCCTTTAATAGGCTAGAACTTCGGTTAGGCTTGATTATTGTCATTTTTATATGGGCCGTTAATGGGCCCGATATGATGTTGGGCCACATATGGCCCATGGTTTTCGTCTGGTGTTAACAGGCCGAAAATGACAATAGGCCGAAAGTGGCCCAAATCTATAGTGGGCCTCTAACAGGCTGAATGTCAGACATGGCCGAATATGACCCAAATCCTTCACGGTCGTTTATGAGCCGAAAGTTTTGATGGCCTGTAAATGGGCCCAAATGAAGCAGGACCTTTAACAGGCCGGAAATACACCAGGTCGTAATTAGGCCCAATTACTTAGCAAACAGTTAACGGGCCAGAAGTGACCATGGGCCACGATGATGACAAGTTTAGGACAGGTCGTTGATGGGCCGATTTGACAGAGAATGTTGGGCCTTTAGCTAGGCCGGCCCATTATGGTCTGCAAAATCTTGTGGGCCTTTAGTTGGGTCGGCCCATTGTGGTCCACTAAATCTTGTGGGCCTTTAGCTGGGCCGGCCCATTATGGTCTGCAAAATCTTGTGGGCCTTTAGCTAGGCCGGCCCATTATGGTCCGCTAAATCTTGTGGGCCTTTAGCTGGGCCGGCCCATTATGGTCTGCAAAATCTTGTGGGCCTTTAGCTGGGCCGGCCCATTATGGTCCACTAAATCTTATGGGCCTTCAGTTGGGCCGGCCCATTTAAACTTTATGGGCCACTTTTGGGCTGGTCCACGTGTCAACATATCATAGGCCCATCTCGACCGTTGGATGAGTGACACCTGTGCCAACGCGGAGCTGACGCGTGGATCCGTCAGCCAATGAGAATTTTACACATGGAAAATCGACATTGGTCGTGGCTGTTAGCGGGTTATCGAATCCAAAAACAGGACCCGATAGGTTAACGGCGTCCCGTTACGGTGGATGCCACGTGTCGGTCACCCTTGACGAAAGCACTTCTATGATGCACAATTTATCATCATGGAAGTGGACACTTCCGTGATGATAATTTTGGTAATGTCATGGAACACTTCTACGACAGCACAGGCATGACTATCTTGATTTTGTCATAAAATCGTCATGGATGTACATGCATGACAGAAAACGCGACCTACTGTGACAAACACGTATCATCACGGAAGTATATTTTTTTGTAGTGTAATGTAGTGCCTATATTTTTTTAAGTCAAACTTTTGAAACTTTAACCAAGTTTATTAAGAAATTACTTATATCTACAATACCAAAGACAAATGATAGTATGAAGTAAGTACATGTTCCGATGAATCTAATGATTGTTCCAGATGTAAATGTTTTTCTCCACATATACCTGGTCAAACTTTTCTGGGGTTTGACTATTCAAAACATCCATATTCTTATGGACGTGAGAGTCCCTAACTAGAGAGAGAGAGTGTGTGCGAAATAGAAAGAGTGAGTGAAAAAATTGTGTGTGCGTGTGTGAAAGACACATGGACAACACATGATAAAGTAGAGAAAAAGCATGTGTGTCTTATGCAAACATATCACACATGCATCTTCGACAGTGGAAGCGAGGTGAGGAGATAGTGTGTGGTTGTTTGCAACCGAGAGAGAAAGACCCCTAGCACGTGGCCAAGAGAGGTGTGACAAACAAGGGAGAGAGGTCGAGAGAGACGTATGGAGAAAATGCAGACATGGGGAGGAGAGAGTGTATGTTTGAGATAGGGAGATCCCCTGGATATCATTTTGGGACTACATGGGTGGGAGATCGAGTGACAAGGTGTGTGCGTGATAGAAGATACCCCGAGAGATATCGAGATAGACGTATTGATGGAAGGAGACAATATGTGTGTTCCTTATGGCTAGTGAGAGATAGGCATACTTAGGGGGGAGTGCGTGCGCCTATGATCGAGTGAGGGATTATGGTACCTAGGAGGGTGCATGTCACATAGAGAGAGAACAAGGGAGGAGAATGTTAGATGGGTCTATGTAGTGCGAGCAAGATGTGTGTATGTGTGAACCAGGGAGATATAAAGTTTGAGAGAGATAGAGGAGCCCTGATACGGCTGAGTGGTGCGTCAGATAGCTGAGAGGGGGAAAGAGATATTCCATCCGCTCGATAATGTAGTGCATATAAATTTTGTAGAAGTCGACTTTGGAAACTTTGACCAGGTTCACGCAAATATTATTTATATATACAATACCAAAAATACATCATACGAAACTACATCTCATGATGAATCTAATGATATGTGTTTTCCGTTCTAGAAGTAAATGTTTTTCTCCACGTACATGGTCAAACTTTGTGATGTTTGACTTTTCAATAAATCTTTATGCTATGGACCGAAGAGAGTGCCTAAGTCGAGAGAGATCAAGTGCGTGTGAAGGAGAATGAGTGAGTGTGCAAAAAGAGAGAGTGTGTGTGAGAGAGAAAGGGACAACAAACAATAAATTAGAGAGAGAGTGTGCATGTTCGTTTCTTATGCAAACATATAAAGCATGCATCACGAGATAGAAAAGCGAGGTGAGGAGATACACGAAGATAGCTAGTGTGTGATTGTTTGCAACGAAGAGAGACACCCCTATAGCACATGTGCAATAGAGGCCTAGACAACAAGGGACAAAGGTCGAGAGGGACGCGTGGGGAGGGAGAGAGGGTGTGTTTGTGATAGAGAGATCCCTCGAGATCATGAGGGGACTATATGGGTGGGAGATCGAGGGACGAGGTGCGTGTACGATAGAAAGATGCCCTGAGAGAAATCAAGATAGACCATGCACATGTTTGTGATGGAGACTAAGAATTAGCTAGTCATATACATATAGGGGACTGCGTGTGCCTACAATTGAGTGAGAGACCATCATACTTGGCTAGGCATGAGATTGTGTGTGCGTGCGTTTGAGATGGAGAGAGAACGAGGGAGAGAGAGAGAGAGTTTTAGATGGGTCTATCGAGTGCGAGTGAGATATGCATGTGTATGTGTGACCCAGGGAGATGGGGAGTTTGAGAGAGAGAGAGAGAGGGAAGAGCTCCGAGACGGCAGAGTGGTGCATGAGAGAGTTACGGCCAACGAGTGAGGGAATTTTTGTGCATACAATGAGTGTACCCAAGATATTTAGCTTGGACTAGAGAATCATACATAGTGTGCGAGATAGACCTATACATGGAGTGTGCATGCGAACTAGAAAGACCCCCCCCCACACACACACATAGAGAGATAAAGAGAGAGAGGGAGAGGGACCAACAAGGTTTGTGTTTGGATGCATGCGATATAATCGAAGACTGTCGGCGAGAGAGAGAGAGAGAGTAGGAGTCCGGGAGAGGGGGAGATCGCGTTTTATGCATCAAAGACTGATATAGACCATGTTTTGATATAAACTTGCATTCAAATATTCAAATTGGAGTGCAATCCACACATGAACGGAGATATGTGTATCAAACAAGTTCATTAATTTGACTTTCAACCTATTCATGGAGTACTATATATTGTACAACATGCTACTCGATTGAGGTGTTCAATTTTGGATTAGTTCACTATTTTGACCTGGTGAACGAGCTATTTCATTGAATCGAGATATTTCATTTTGGGTTTGATTCCCGTTTTTGAGTGGGTCAACTATTTGTCATATAGTAAATCGTTAGCAACGAGCATGTAAAAACACATTAGTCCCGAGCATCATCTCTCCATCTAAAAAGGAAGTTGCAAGCTAATATTTCAAATTTTATTGGAATTGACTTGGTAAGGTAGACGTGGATGCTCGTTCTCCCAAAATTTGAACGAGACGCTAAACACCGTCTGGTCGGTATAATTTGCCTGAGCAAATAATGAGAGACACGAAATTACCGGCGTATGTGGGACACACATCAATTGGAACGTTGTACATCGAGGGTAGGTTCGTAACTTCATCCAAGCACGCCTTCTCCTCGGCCAAATAATTCATAAACCATGGGCGGCAAAACACCCTCTCCTCGCCTGAAATCGCTCGCACCGACTATTTCAAAACATGCCCTCCTCGGCCAAAATCGCTCACGCCCACTATTTCAAAACACGCCCTCCTCGCCCGAAATCGCCCGTGCCCACTATTTCAAAACACGCCATCCTCGCCCGAAATTGCTCACGCCCACTATTTGGGAGAAGCAAAGTTACTCTACTATCCCCGACCCTCGGTACACAGACCCAAGCCCAGAAGCCTAAAGGCGGGGGTAGAACTATAACCCCCCCCCCCCCACACACACACACATGTTAACAGGAGGGGGTCCCGATCTGTGCGTCTAAGGCTAATGGTAACAGGAGGCAGGGGACACGGCGTTTACCCAGGTTTGGGCCCTCTCGATGGAGGTAAAACCCTACTTCCTGCTTGATTGATATTGATGATATGAGTATTACAAGAGTTGATCTACCACAAGATCGTAGAGGCTAAACCCTAGAAGCTAGCCTATGATGATTATGATTGTGATGGTCTACGGACTAAACCCTCCGGTTTATATAGACACCGGAGGGTGCTAGGGTTTACACAGAGTCGGTTACAAAGAAGGAGATCTAACATCCGGATCGCCAAGCTTGTCTTCCACGCAAAGGAGAGTCCCACCAGGACACGGGACAAAGTCTTGAGTCTTGTATCTTCACGGTCCAACAGTCCGGCCAAAGTATATAGTCTGGCTGTCCGGATACCCCCTAATCCAGGACTCCCTCAGTAGCCCCTGAACCAGGCTTCAATGATGATGAGTCCTGTGCGTAGATTGTCTTCGGCATTGCAAGGCGGGTTCCATCTCCGAATACTCCAAAACAGATTAAGGATTGTGTCCGGCTCTGTGAGATAATTTCCGCACACCACCATAGAGAGCATAACACTTTACTAATCTGATCTGTTGACATTTTTTCTTCTCACAGTGTGCCCTTACGCCGTGGCCTGGCTCAATACGAACCGGTTTTTCACAGCCCGCCTCGACACGTGTTTCGACACAGTTTTATTGGCACTCCTTGCCAAAGCAGAGATCGTGCTCCTCTTATCACGGGATCCTCCATCAATACGAGCACGTGCAACCCCATGACACCTGTTGGTATGACTCCATCTTTTTAGGTAAGTCCCAAACGGACACGCCGAGAACGCTTGATATTCACCCCCTTTATAGAGGGGCCGAGGCCTATCCCTCTTTCCTACCACGCTTGCGCCTTTACGCATCTCGAGTTCCAACACCCGAAGCACAAGCTTAGGCACTTCGGATCTTCAATCATGTCCGGATCCAACTTTCAAGGCCGGTGGATGGTCTCCTCTGTCACAGAGGAGGACATTGTGAAGCTTAGGGACGTCAGATATCTGACCGCTGACATCAAGCACAGGCTTCCTGCTCCAGGGCAGGTCATCCCTACTCTCGAGCCCAACTAGAGCGTCGTATTTGTTTCTCACTTCCTCTGTGGCTTAGGCTTCACCCTTGATCCCTTTGTGAGAGGGATCATGTTCTATTACGGGCTAGATTTTCATGATCTAGCTCCGGACTCCATCCTTCACATCTCGTCGTTCATCGTTATGTGTGAAGCCTTCCTCCACATCACCTCGCACTTCGGCTTGTGGCTCAAGACCTTCAATGTGAAGCCGGAGATGATTGAGGGGCAACACGCGGAGTGTGGAGGTGCTGCAATAAGCTGGAATGCAGACGCCCCATGGCCAGAGGGCTTCTTCGCGGAGGTGTCTGATCTATGGCAGCGGAGGTGGTTTTACGTCACGGCTCCCAGAGGCATAAAGTGGGTGGCTGCCCCCGACTTCCGTTCGGGCCCTCCGCCTCAACTGGCGTCATGGGCCAACGTGGGACTGGATTGGGGGTATGCTAATGATGTACCAACATTGCAGAGCCGCATTCGAGAGCTTCTTGAGAGGGACATTAGTCTTGTTAGTGTAATTCAGGTAATGCTAGTCCGACGGATTGCCGTGCAAACGTCGGCCTCTCCGGATGTGGGAGTTCACCCCAGAAGGTCCGCGGACTATTCTGCACTTCTTTGGCATGACGCTCGAAGGTATGTGCAAGTTATTCTTCGGACCACAAGTAAAGTGTCCGGGCACCACTGAGGATGCGGGCCTGAGCTGCAACCGCCCAGATACCCAAGTAAGTAACCCAGAAACCGAACACTTTGTTTATATTTATCATAACATTGTTCTGAAAACCATCCACGGCCAAGAATGGCTCAGCAAGGCGGAGAGAATCAGGTGTCCGGCACCGCTTCCCGAAGGCTCGCCTAGTCCTGCCATAGCCAGGATGCTTAATCGTGTGCTAAGTCAAGTGCCCTTAGGGAAAGATGAAGGGAAGAACAGAGAAGCAGAGCTTCACACGTTGCACATCCAAATCGGGGCAATTACTACCCCGCAAAGGAGGATAGTCGGGGAGGGGAATCTACGGTCTCCTCCCCCCCCGGGAAGAAGAGGACCGCCTCCTAAGACTTGGAGACGGAGGTGCCTAGACAATGGAAGAAAACTTCACCCTAGGGCCCTGCCCCGAAGGGCGTCCTCACCGCGCCATGCCCGCAAACGGGCCAGCCCTCGGCCGAGCTGTAAGATAATCGCAAATACAAAGCTACTGCTTCCTCCTCCGAGAACAATAACCAGGATCCATTCTTTGCAGTCCGGCTAGCAGCTCTTCTCGACATAGTTCGTCTTCGGGGGAATCTTCTTCCGGAGATGATGAAGAGTGAAACCCCACCGGCCTCTCCGCCTCATGAGGCAGGTGACCCCGAGGTGTTGTCACGAAGGAGTCCAGATTTGCCGAGGCCAGAAGCTAATACTTCGGCCGCCCTGAGCCCGGAGCGTTCGGCTCCCATGGGGGGCGATAAGGAGGGTCCGGCACAGTTTGGCGCCTGGCCGTACACGCTGACGGGCCTTCTGGAGCAAGCTGCTCTCTCAGAGAATCACCGTTCATTAATGAGCATGGTGCTTGAGAAGATTTCGTCTGCCACAAGCGGGTTGAATGGAGCTTTTATAAGCCTGCTCAAACGCTTTGAGGTATGTAATGAAATTCATAATTTTTGGTTGTGGTGCACGCGCTAGGTGTGCTCCGTATAGATAGTATCCCCTGAGACTCTGGTTGCCAGCCCTAGGCGGCAAATGGAGGATCACATTGTTAAGTAATGATCACACGGAATTCATGCGCAGGTGGCTAAGGGTTCGGCGGCCGACCGGTCCATTGAAGTCGCCGAACTGAGGCGACAGATTGAAGTTGTGGATGCCGACATCACACTTGTGAACGAGCGGCTTAACGAGTCACAAAGTATGTGCTCTGCTTTCCTTATTTTTATAGGAAATATTTAAGAGGAGCATAATGTTAATGTGATATGCATTGACTGCAGGCGGAGCTGCTGCCGTGGAGGCCCTAAGGGAGGAGATTGCCCTAGCCAAGGAGCAAGCCCGGACCAGCAATGTGGCTGCCATAAAGGCGGCCAAAGAGTTGAGAGCCGAACAGGCTGCTCATCGCCGGAGCGAAGATAAAATAGCCGAGATGGCTATGGAGCTGAAAAACGCCGCCGGCCGGTATGAGCTTCTTGAGAAAGAGAATCAGGCGAAGTCGGCTGATCTGAAGAAGGCCCTTGATGCGGCCAAGGAGACGCGTTCCGAAATTAGGGATGCACGGGAGGAGCTTCGACAGGCCAGAGAAATCGCGGCTGGAAGCCCCTATTTGTTGCGGATGAAGTTCTTAGATCCAAAGTACGCTCCTCTGGATTGGCACTGGATCCCTGCAGACGCGTATGGGGATCTGGCAAAGAGTACGGCTGATGCGGCCAAGTTTTTTGAGGATCAAAAAGATAATGAAGTGGAAAGGCTGTTCTAGTCGCAATTCAGTGCTCCAACGCGCTCGTTGCCATTGAGTGAAAGGATGGCCGCTGTGGCCGATCTCCATAGATTGTCCGGTCTTGCGATGAGGTCTGTAATAGACCATCTATGGCCAAAGGGGCCGAAGCCGGACAGTTATTTTGGTTTAGTGCAACAATTCTGTCGGATTTCGGGTTCCGCAATACCCCTGAGGTTCGAACACTGGGGTGCGCACGAAGATCTTTCCCCTACCAGCTCACGTCTCGAAGTCTCACAAGGATCTAAGCAAGAAAGATGAACACACAAGGGAGACGAGATTTATACAGGTTCAGGCCACCATTGTGGTGTAATACCCTACTCCAGTGTGTGGTGTGGTGGATTGCCTCAGGGGCTAATGATGAACAATACAAAGGGAGAACAACCTCGCGAGGGGCTGTTCTTGAGCTGGTGCGATGAACTTCTTGGGTGAGTTCAGTCGCCTCTCTCTAGTCTATGCGTCTTCTTGAGATAGATGCTCGATGCCTCTACTCTGTGGTGGCTAGTCCTATTTATAGAGCGAGGCCCTGGGCCTCTTCCCAAATAATGAGCGGGAAGGGCGCCAACAATTGGCCATTTTGAAGGGGAACATCTAGTACACTTATCCTGACTAAAGTTGGTCTTCGGCTGCCAAAGGCTCTGATGATGACGCCGTCCTGGGCTCCACGATGACCTCCATCCTGCCGTTCAGCTGGTCTTGGTCTTGTTGCACCAAAATGGTAACCTTTGCCTGATGCCTTGGCCTGTGCTTGCCCCCTTTGCACCGAAGGGGAAACAAGGACACTGCGCAGGCCGGCGCCCGCCTGGCATCCGCCTGGTCTCGATCGTCATGGCTTGCGTCATGGGCTCCTCGTGAGGTACCCTGCCTTGATCTCTCTGCCTCCTCGCGAGCCTGCCTGAGGAGGCTGCTCCTGAGGAAGCTTCCTATCGTCCGCCCCACGAGGCTTGGCCCCTCACGAGGGTCTTGAGCTTGAGCTGATGAAGCTGGGCAGCACTGGGCCCCCACTTGAGCCACGCCGCAGGCCGCAGGCAGGAAAGTCTGGGGACCCTCGTTCCTAGAACGCTGACAGTAGCCCCCGGGCCCAAGGTGCGCCCGGACTTGGCTTAGCGGAGAAGCGAAGGGGAAAGTGTGAAATGCCGTAGGCCCCAACAGCCTGCGGCCTTGGGCGCCGTGTGGCGATTGATTGGACGTGGGCGTCTACGCTTCCCCATGATGCCTCGGCAACCGCACGACTTGACAAGTCCCTGCATGCAAAAATGGGTCATGATTACCTGCGATCGTGGAGGCCGGCGGTTGGCCTTCTCCGGCTATAAGTATGGAACGGCGTGAGCCCCTTCAGTTTATTCCTTCTTGCTACTCCTTTCTCCCCATCTTGGTTGCTCGCCACTCCCATAGCCCCGCCGCAGAGGTTTTTGGCCGCGGAGGAGGGAAAGGCTCATCAGGAAGGGCCTGACTCTCCTCCGACCAAGCGTGGCCGGGGCCGCCCTCGCAAGCATCCTGCGGGCCCCGTAGTGGCTTCCCGTAGTCATGGAGGTGGTCCCCTACGCGGCGAGGAGCGCCCAGTTGCAGAGGGGAGGCACGCCGCAGCTGCGCGACCCCCCAGGCCGCGCTTCCACTCGGCAGAGGTTCTGCCGGAGTTCATCTTGTGGTCGGCGGACCCGACCAACACCTGGCTCCAGCTCCCCCGCTTCTTTGTCGGAGAACTTCCGGCTGGCGCTCCGGGCGGCCTCTGGCTTCAGGCGGACGGCTGCTGCGGCAGGGCCTCCTGGGCTTCGCTGGAGGTCTCCGTCGCCGGGGATGCGGCCCTGACCCGCGGCTGGCAAATGTTTGCCCGCGCGCGTGGCCTGAGCCGGAGGTGCACCCTGCACTTTAGGTTCGATGGTGATGCCACCCTCTACGTGAGGGTGTACGGGGAGGACGGCCACCGTGCTGGGTGCTGCCCCGAAGACGATGACCGCGGCCGTGTGCCCAGCCCCGGCGTTGATCGGGACGAAGGTGGTGGCGGGCGCATGGGCGGAGGCGCTCGGGACTCGCCAAGCTTCGGCGACTTCCCTTCGGACAGCAGCTCCTCCAGCGGCGGTCGCGTCCAGCCCCTGCGCCATCGCGCCCACCTGGGGGAAGGTAGCGGGTCAATCCACCGTCGCGCCCCGGTGAAGCGAGAGCAGGGATCTAGCTGAGCCCCGGAGGCAGTACGAGTCCTCGCCGCGAGTTGGTGCCAAGCAAGTTGTGCCTGTTTTGTCTTTCTTCCTTTCCTGCGCAAAAGAAAGTAGAATTGGGCCCCGCGGGGAGTGTTGAACTGTCACTGTTAATTATAGTGTTGTTTCCGCTATTTCCGTGTTATCTTCCCATGCCGCGTGCCCGTGTGCGGGGACTACTTAGCTCGGGGAGGCTTGTCGCGGTCTTCGCCTCCAGAGGCCGAGGCCTCGCCGTGCACTTCATGTCCTGCAAGGATTAGTCAGGAGGGGTAGCTTCTGGTCTTAGTCGCGTGGGCGACCGACCCAGGTCCTGTGCTCGCGTCGCGACGCCCGTGGGGCACGGACTGGGAGGGGTGCTCCCGCGGCGGACTCGGATAGGAAAGCTTCAAACGACCGGGGCAGAAAACACTCGCGAGGGTGCCCACGTACCTCCCTCGCGAGACTCGCGTGAGAGAAAATGAGGCAAGTGAGTGAGAAAGACAAAGAGTCACAAGCTTGAGACGGCAACAGCTCCAATAAAACTTCAAATAGGAACGAACAAGCCAACTGCAGAAAGCAAATGAAAAAGCCGCGTCCGGCACCTAATCTAGTCTTCGACGTCTTCTCACCAGCGCGGAGCTAAGTCCTGCCACTGGGCGTGGGTGGCAGCCCCCGAGTACCGAGGGCGGCACTCCGGAGACTCCGGGGCGTGTACAGCCCCACTCATTATTACGTGAGAGTGTCACGGGCAGCGAGCTTCACAGGCATTGGCCTTCTTCACAGGCACCGGGCCTTTCCCAAAATGCGGCAGCTTCACAGGCATTGGCCTTCTTCACAGGCACCGAGCCTTCCCCAAAATGCGGCAGCTTCACAGGCATTGGCCTTCTTCACAGGCACCGGGCTTTCCCCAAAATGCGGCAGCTTCACAGGCATTGGCCTTCTTCACAGGCACCGGGCCTTCCCCAAAATGCTGCAACTTCACAGGCATTGGCCTCCTTCACAGGCACCGGGCCTTTTCCATAGGCATTGGGCCTCGCTCAGGGGTAGAATCTTCAGAGATGTTGAATGTTCCATGCGTTCTAGATGGGCACCCCTTCCTGGGTCTCCAAGCGCGTGGAGCCGGGCCTCGAAATATGAACAACCTTGAACAGGCCCTCCCACATGGGAGAGAGCTTATGCAACCCCTCCATGGAGAGGACCCGTTTGAGCACGAGGTCCCCTACCTCGAGAGTCCTGGGGCGGATGTTGCGACAGTGGTACCGTCGCAGCGCCTATTGATACTTGGCCGCTCGCAGCAGGCCTCTCGATGGCGTTCCTCCCCCAGCACGAGATCCGTCCCCCGCATGGCGTCCTGCTGTGCCTCGTCGAACGCCATGACCCGTGCGGAACGACGCCTGACCTCGTGAGGGAGGACGGCCTCAGCTCCGTAGACGAGGAAGAACGGGGTCTCGCCAATCGGCTTGGCCGTGATCGTGCGGATAGACCACAGCACAGACTGGAGCTCGTCGTACCAGCCCCTGCCGTAGGCCTCCAACTTCTTCTTGAAGGTCCTAGTTTTAAGGCCCCTCAGGACCTCCGCGTTGGCTCGCTCGGCCTGGCCGTTGCTCCGGGGGTGTGCTACCAAAGCGTAGCATATCTCTGTTCCAAGGTTAGCACAATACATTTTGAAGAGATTACTGGTGAACTGCGAACCATTGTCGGTGATGATGCGGTTAGGCACCCCAAATCGGCTCACTAGGCCCTTGATGAACTTGACTGCGGAGCCCGCTAGGATGGTGCGGACAGCTTCCACCTCAGCCCACTTGGTGAACTTGTCCACGGCGACGTAGAGGTAGCGATAGCCCCCTGGCGCCCGAGGGAACGGGTCCAGAATATCCAGCCCCCAAACTGCAAACGGCCATGAGAGGGGTATAGTCTGCAGACCACCTGCCGGCTGATGAATCTGCTTGGCGTGGAATTCGCAGGCCTCACAAGCCTTCACCAGCTCAACGGCGCCACTGATTGTTGTGGGCTAGTAGAATCCGCTGCGGAACGCCTTGCCAACGAGGGTTCGTGATGATGAGTGATGCCCACAGTCCCCACCGTGTATGTCTGCCAACAGCTCCTTCCCTTGCTCCCTGGAAATGCAACTTAGGGACACGTCATTTGGTCGCCTCCGGTAGAGCTCCCCATCCTCGATGCAGTAGGCCGTGGCCTGCCGCGCCATGCGCTCCGCATCCTGCTCCTTCTCTGGCAGGGTCCCTTGCGTCAAGTAGCTCTTGAGCTCTGCGATCCAACATCCTTCCTGAGGCTCCAACACCAGGAGTAGGCGTGCCCCTGAGGCCGGGCCGCAGGCCGGGGCTCCCGAGGCAGGCGGCTGAGGGAGCTCCTCCCGAGGCTGCGCCGTGCTTGATAGTGATGGCGCCGCCGAGGGCTTGAAGAGTCGCTCCTCGAAGACGCCAGGCTCCTGAGGCAATCGCTTAGATGCCTATTGGCGATGTCATCAGCCTCTTGATTGGTGCCGCGAGGCACATGCTGCAACTCTAGCCCCCAGAACTGTTTCTCCATCCTACGAACCTCCGCGAGGTAGGCTTCCATGTGCTCGTCCTTCGGCTCGTATATCTTGTTGGAGAAGTTGACGAGGAGTTGCGAATCGCCCTTGATGATGAGGCGCTTTACCCCCAAGGAGACTGCGGCTTTCAGGCCTGCTATCAGGCCTTCATACTCTGCTATGTTGCTGGAGACCTTTTCTCCGTGCTGGAAACAGAGTTTTACGGCGTAGTAGAGCTTGTCCTGAGTAGGAGATACGAGCACTGCGCCGGCCCCCGCACCATGTCGGGAGAATGCCCCGTCAAAGTACATGACCCAGCCGTCCGGTGCCTCGCTTCCCGGGGAAAGTGATTGGTCCTCGCCTGCCTTGAGGCCCGGTGCCTCTGCCCATTCTGCCACGAAATCTGCAAGTGCGGCTCCCTTGATGACTCTGGTCATGCTGAATTCTACCTGAAACGCTTGCAGTTCGATGTTCCATTCAGCGACTCTTCCAGCCGAGTTGGGGCTCCTGAGTACCCTTTCCAAGGGGTATGCTGATGTAACACCCATGATGTGGCTATATCTCTCATGTGTTGAGGCACGACTTAGAGGCATAACCGCATCGTGGGTGTTACAAGTTGGTAATCAGAGCCATCCCCGACTTAGGATCCCCCTGCTTGATTGAATTGCTGGCGTTGTTGAGTCTAGAACAAAAATGTTTTGAGTCTTAGGATTATATATATCGGAGAGTAGGATTCTTTTTACTCCTCAGTCCCTTCGTCGCTCTGGTGAGGCCTCCTGACATAGATGTTTTGTCTTTCCTCTCCTCAATTTTTTTCACTAAATTTTTTTTAGGATCACGCGGGTATCTTGGATCGTTTCGATATTCTTATGACGAGAACATTATTCTTGGTGCCTCCTGACATTTAGGGTTGTGGCAGTGTCCCGGGGAGTTGAGCTCCGAGGTGTTGTCGTCATAATTTTATCGTTGCTGTTCTGGAATACCTGAGTTTCACCGACATCGAAAATCTCTTTTATGCAGCTAGTGGTAAGATAACCTCGACGCCACCCAGTACTGGGGCGTTCGGGAGTATTGCCATAGCTCGTATAACAGATGCTTTTCGAAGGTTGAGGTACATGATTTCCGAAGGTTTCTTGGTTATGTGTTGACGGATGGATACAGCTTGGATGTAGGGATTGTTAGTTTGGGTGAGATATATTGCTTCCCCTATATCCCCAACACCAGACTGCATAACCAGAAAGTTTCGGGAGTTTTATAGGTGGGAATTCAAGTAGCTCTAGTTTTTTTTTCCGACAAATGCATGATATGAGATTGGGGTTCGACGTCTAGTGGTCCGCTTATTCACGGTCATTTTTACAGTGGTCTTGTTGTGTCTTAAAGAACCCTTGGCTATGCTGGTTCGGGGACGCTTCGTATGTCATGTGCACTACCTTGTACATGATGGTGTTGTACGATCGAGCCCACGTGGGCCCCACCACGAAAATTTGTTTGTTTTCGGCTTATTCTACAAGCCAAATCCTTTGTTTTGTTTTGAGTTGTGGCATTCGAGTTGATTCAAGGTCAAGTGTTGATCCATACCTTCCCTAAATGGTGTTTTCATATTTCTATGGGAGTGCTAATCCTTCTTGATCATTGAGGTTGTCATGTTAATTCTTTTCCAACCGGCGTGCTTCTCTTCAAGTAGATCCGATCATCTCAACATTTGCATGTTCAATTCTAAGTTTTCTCAATGGTGTTTGTTTCATCCATCCCAAGTTGTCTTTGTTTTCCCGCCCTCCCACCCTTTTCTTCAAGGACTCATATATTTTAGTCAAGTATCCATTTATTCATGTGAAGTCTCTTCACTCTTTTCAATCAATGTTCTGATCCGGTGATCCCTCGTGAAGATGCTCATGAGCTTCAAGTTCATCATTCTACATTCTCATATTCTTCTCCGGTGGATTAATTTCAAGCTTCGGTGTTGATCATATCTCTTCCTTTGTTTCACATATCGCCCATGTGAATTTCTTATACAAGGCTCTCTTATTTATTCACCTTGCCCAGTTCATATCCGGAGTGTGGAAGATATCTTGGAAGATTCGTATTTCCATTCTCAATCCGTTCAAGTTATTTTGAGGTTGTTATCTCAGTCAAGCCATTTAATTCAACCGGTGCAATCCCCCCTTTCAATCAATCATTTTAACGGTGTTTCTCTTGAATGGGCCCTAACCCACAGGTCTTTTTCCAGGATCTTACCTGACTCTTCTAATTATCAGGAGCGATTCTCAAATTCATTTCCAAGTTTGACATAAGAATGATTTTTCATCAGTCAGATGTTTTCCAAGATCGAATTCAAATTATTTTTTGTTGTTGGCTCAACCTCTTTGTTTTTCATTCTCCCAGAGTATCCCAACAATTCATGGTGGTGTTTCTCATCGTCATTCTCAACACAGAACACCGAAGAAGGATTTCTCTTATGTCTTGCTCCATTCTCTTCAAGATTCATGGTTCTAGCTTCATGCCATCTCATAATTGTTTTTGATTGTGACAATTCTTTTCTTACCATCCGGAGCATTTCATGAGTTGTTTCCATTTCTTTCCTCCGAAGGCCATCATGTCATAATTCTTCATTCTTGGCGTGTAGCTATCGTTCTCCAAATCTTATCGGTGCATCGTTCAAATACCCTCTAATCAGTTCATGATCTCTTTGTTCTCATGTATCTAAATCCCCTCAAGTATCTTCATTCATTTTCCATTCTTCCCGGTGAATTGTGCCTTTGCTACTTTCATTTTCAATTCTTAAGGTGGTTTGTTCAAGAGTTCTCTTCCTTGGTTATCATATCAATTCGTTCGTTCTTTCCAACCCCACCGGTGGATCGTGGAAGACCTTCCCAAGTTTGCGCTATTTCTCTCGTCAATCTTTTCAAGAAGAATAAGTGGCATGCCAAATCCGTTGCTTGTCATCAATTTGAATTGGTGAAGGATGCGCATAACATAATTCTTATTCTTGATTCATCAAAGTGAATTCAATTCCTTTTTCCGGAGTTCGTAGTGATATCAGTTCCTCAGTTATATGTGTTCATCTTCTTCCGAAGTTCCAAGTTTTCCGCATTATCTCGTCGCGAAGCTCCATCTAAATCATTGCAAGGCTTCTTCTCGTTCTTTTCAACTTTCCTTTCGTTGGATCTTTCTTTTATTAACGGAGTTCTTCATGGAGGCTCTACATGGTGGTTCGTCAAGGATTTTTTTTCATTCTTCAAGATTTCTCTCGAAGTTAAGATCTGCCAAGCTATACTCTAAAATAAACATGGTGCTTAACACATGTTTTGTTTTGAGGCGTTCAAACATTCTTCATCTTGCATTTCGAAGTGCAATTCTTTCTACCTTATCATTTGAGGTGGTGTTATGTCATTCTTGACAATTTGAGTTCGTGTTTCATGATTCACATGTTGTCAAGAATGAGGTATTTTAAATCCACCAATCTCTTCATTGGAGTTATCTTGGTAAAGATTTCACCTGAAGCCTTCCCTAAAGAATGTTGCTATTTTGGTGCTTATTAATGACCCAAGTTATCTCTTTTCCATCTTGGTGGAACAAGCTTTCATCTCTTCGTTAATCTCAAGCACGCAATTGTTTTCGTTAGTGGCAGAATTTCACCTCAAGTTTTGAGATGTCTCCATAAGCCCACAAGGATCATATCCTTTCGTTGTTGATTTTCCAACAACTCGGTTCAATTCTTCTTTGCAAGGATGCTTTCCAAGCTCATTGTGGCAGAAGTTGGCATTTCCTTCTCCATTCTGTTATTCCAATGATCTATCTTCTATTCTTTCTTCCGGAGGCTTTGTAAGGTTGCTCTCATTGACCCATCATCTCGTTTTTTTAAGATAATGTTATTTTCTTGCTTATCCGTTTAACCGGAGTGTTGTGTCTTCTCTTCAAGTTCTTTTCATCTTATCAAGTCCTGCATCTCTTTTCAACCGAAGTGCTGCCCGAATTTGATCTTCGTTGTTCTTTGTTTATCTCGTTTCAACCAGAGTGGTTCCAATTACTTCTTGTCAATTGTACTCGTCATTCACAGTTTTGCAACCTCCAAGGTTCACATGGTGTTCCTTGTTCTATTTTCTACCGTAGTGCTCTCAATTGTGTTCAACTCCATTGTGTTCTTTCTTTCAACTTTTCAACCTCTCAAGGTTCTTTGGTTTCACTCATTAGTCGAAGAAGCAACTTAGTTTTACCTCTTCTCTTCCTATTCCATTTCTCTCCGGTGCCATCCTAGATCTCGGGACGAGATCCTCTTGTAGTGGTGGAGTGTCGGTGTCAAAACCGGCGGATCTCGGGTAGGGGGTCCCGAACTATGCGTCTAGGCGGATGGTAACAGCAGACAAGGGACACGATGTTTTTACCCAGGTTCGGGCCCTCTCGGTGGAGGTAAAACCCTACTCCTGCTTGATTAATATTGATGATATGGGTAGTACAAGAGTGGATGTACCACGAGACCAGAGAGGCCAAACCCTAGAAGCTAGCCTATGGTATGATTGTTGTTCGTCCTACGGACTAAAACCCTCCGGTTTATATAGACACTGGAGAGGGTTAGGGTTACACAGAGTCGGTTACAATGGTAGGAGATCTACATATCCGTATTGCCAAGCTTGCCTTCCACGCCAAGGAAAGTCCCATCCAGACACGGGACGGAGTCTTCAATCTTGTATCTTCATAGTCTAGGAGTCCGTCCAAAGATGATAGTTCCGCTATCCGGACACCCCCTAGTCCAGGACTCCCTCAGTAGCCCCTGAACCAGGCTTCAATGACGACGAGTCCGGCGCGCATATTTGTCTTCGGCATTGCAAGGCGGGTTCCTCCTCCGAATACTTCATAGAAGATTTTGAACACAAGGATAGTGTCCAGCTCTGCAAAATAAGTTCCATATACCACCGTAGAGAGAATAATATTTACACAAGTTCAATCTACTGACGTATGCCGTGGCGTGACATCACACCACGGCCAAGCCTTTATTCGAATCGTTTTTATGGTTCCACCTCAGCGCGTTTAGCGAAGCGGTTTCCTTGGCACGTCTTGTCAAAGCAGAGATCATGTCCCCTTATTCCGGGATCCTCATCAATACGGGCGTGGGTAACCCAACCGTTCCCGTTGGCATGCCCCCTCTGTCGAAGGCGAGTCCCAAACGGCCACGGGGAGGGCTCTTGGTATTCAACCTCTTTATAACGAGACCAAGGCCTGCTCCTTTCTTTCAATCTCAATTGAGTCCGCCCCTCGCCCCGAGTTCCAACACCGAAAGCTCCAGATTTACGCGCTTCGAACCTTCCATGGTGTCCGGCTCCGACCTGCAAGGCCGGTGGATGCCTTCTTCCATCACGGAAGAAGACGTGCTAAAGCTGAGAGATGCCAGGTATCTAACCGGCAAAATTTCGCATAGGCTTCCTACCCAAGGGCAGGTTATTCCTACTCCCAAGCCTGGTGAGAGCATGGTGTTCATGTCTCACTTCCTTCGGGGTTTAGGCTTCCTGACAGACCCCTTTGTGAGGGGGCTCATGTTTTATTATGGGCTGGAATTCCACGACTTGGATCCGGAGTCCATCCTCCACATCTCATCGTTCATTGTCATATGCGAAGCCTTCCTCCGCATTACCCCTCACTTCAGATTGTGGCTCAAGACCTTCAAAGTGGAGCCGAAGATGATCAAGGGGCAGCAGACAGAGTGCGGAGGGGCTGTTATAAGCAAAAATGCTGACGCTCCACGGCCCGAGGGCTCTTTTCAAGAGGTGCTCGGTTTATGGCAACAGGAGTTGTTTTACATTACCGCTCCCAGGGACACCAAATGGGTGGCGCCACCTGCCTTCCGCCTGGGTCCTTCACAACGGCTGGCATCATGGGTCAACAAAGGGCTCGACTGGGGGCCGTCCAAGGACGTTCCTCTGCTGCAGGGCCGTATTCGAGACCTCCAAGAGAGAGAGAGATCAATCTGGTCGTAGTGGCGCAGGTCATGCTGATCCGGCGCCTTCTGCCCTGCAAATGTCGCCCCCTCCGCCAGTGGGAATTTAATCCGGAGGGACCACGAGCTCTCCAACACTTTATGGGCGCGACACCTGTGGAGATGTATAAACTATTCTTCGGGTCACAAGAGAAGTGTCCGGACTTGACCGAGGACGCAGGTCTGAGCTGCAATCGCCCGGATACTCAAGTCAGTAGCCCTGTGCCCGGACACGCTATCCGTACATTTATCATAAACTTGCCCTTTAAAGAGTTGTCCCTTGAACAGGAGTGAATAGCGAAAGCAAAACTAATAAGGTGTCCGCCCCCCTCCCTGAGACCACGCTGGATCCTGTGTTAACCAAGATGCTGGGGGCTGCGCCTTTGGAAGAGGGCAAAGGGGGGAACAGGGAAGCTACTGCCTCCGCGAAGTAGGCTTTCAAGGAAGGGGGATCGAGAATCCCTCCCTCCAGGGGGAGAAGAGGACCGCTTCTGAAGATCCGGAGGCCAAGGCCTCAAAGCGGGGGAAGAAATCTTCACCAGAGGGTCTTGCGCCAGGAGAAGCCCCGGCCGCACTATTTCCCCAAGGGAATCAACCCTCCAGCGAGCCGTAAGTAGAAAGGGGAGTTTTGTAATAAGGGACATCCCTGTTTTTATTTCTGACGATAAACGAAGTTTTACCTTGTAGTTCGGATCTCAGCCCTTCTCAGCAGAGCTCATCTTCGGGGGATCTTCATTCGGAGATGATGGAGAGCGAAACGCCTCCATCTGCCGCACCGTCATGCGGGGCGGACGACCCTGATGTGTCGTCGCGGAGGGTTTCCCCGAGTCCGGCGGGGCCGGGAGGTCCGGCACCAACTGGTGTACGGTCGGAGGAGCTGAAGGATCTGCTCGGGCGAGCGTCTATCTCAGAAGATCACCGTGCATTAATGGGTACGGTGATTGAAAGGATTTCATCCGCTGAGAGCGGATTGCATGAAGCCGTTAGAAGTTTACTGACCGGGTTTGAGGTACGTGAAAATGATATACCTTCTGATAGTTTTGCATATAGAATGCGCCCTGTATAGATAATAGCCCCTGAGACTCGGTACGTTGTCGAGAGCGACAGCGCGCCGAGGATCATAATCTCAGTTGTAAGATGTCGCCTGTCCTATATAGGTGGCGGAGCATCCGGTGGCTAGCCGGACTGATCAATTTGCCGAACTGAAGTGGCAACTTGACGTGGCGGATGCGGACATCGCGCTTGTCAATAAGCGGCTTGACGAGTCACAAGGTATGCAACTTCTCTGCGGACACCTGGTAAGGGAGCTTGACGCCCATGCCTTACAACATGTATGCTTTATGCAGATGGTGCCGCTGCTATGGAGAACCTTCGAGCGGAGCTAGCCCGAGTCAAGGAGCAAGCCAGAAAAAGTGATGCGGCTGCCTTGAGGGCGACCGAAGAGCTAAAAGCCGAACAGGCTGCTCAGTGCCGAAGCAGGGAAGGAATGGCTGAGATGGCCGTAAAGTTGAAGAATGCTACCGACCGCTGTGAGTTTCTTGAAAAAGGACGTCTAGCGGAGCAAGAGGGCGTGAAGAAGGCCACCGCCGAAGCCAAGGATTCCCGCTCCGCGATGAGAGCTATAAAGGAGGACCTACGTCAAGCCGGGGATATCGCGGCTGGAAAGCCCTTTCTACTGCGAAGGAAGTTCACGGATCCGAAGTATGCTCAGTTGGGCCAGCTCTGGGGTGCGGAGGATGCTTATTTGGATTTGGCGGCGAGTGCTGCAGACGCGGTCACACACTTCCGAGGCCAAAAGGATCACGGAATGGAAGAGCTTTTTTGGTCGCAGTTCCATAGTCCAGAGCGTCCGCTTCCACTGACCGATCGTTTGGCCGAATGGGTTGAGCTGAATAGGTTGTCCGGACTTGCCATGAAGGATGTCGTGACTCATTTGTGGCCGAGCAGGCCCGAGCCGAAGAGTTATTTTGGCTTGGTGCAGCAGTTCCTTGGTGCGGTGCCGCATATCGATGCCATGAAGCGGTCGGCATGCATAGAGGGTGCGCGGATGGCTCTTGGCCGTGTCAAAACATGCTGGGCGGAGATGAAGGCCACCGACATTGCATCCTAGGATTCGGACAGAAGCCGAGTACCTGCCGAGCACTATTTTGAGGAAGTCCTGCAGGGTGCTCGTTTGATAGAGACGCAGTGCTCGAAGGATATTATGTTCTAATGACATGTATGATTTGTGAAACGATGTTTCAATATAATATAAGGGCTTTTTATACTTGTGCGTTCAAGTATTGAAATACCTCCTGTGCGGCCGTTAATGTATATGTGTATATAACCTGAAAGATGGCAGTCGTCGGCTTCAGCCCCCACGCACATAGTGCGGGGGTGTTTGCAGAAAAAGCGCATTTTCACACTTAATCCAACGTCTTGGTCCTGTGAAGGAAGTGATAGCGTAGCAAACTAGGCAACCGGACTATAATGCTTTATCACTTTCACTTAGCCATAGGAGTTCGATGGTGGGGCTACTATATAGCCCCTAGGGGCACCGCGCTTTCCGAATTCGGGGCGCGTATGTGCCTGACCGGGAAACGGTCCTTCGTTAATGCGGAGGAATTCTAAACATTCCAGTGGGTGATCGAGTGGTTGACCAGTCTCACGCTATATCATGATAGTCAGTTTTCGGTTTTCTCTACTGAGGTGCTCACCAGGCTGAACCGGGGCACAATCGCAGTAGTTCTCCTGGTGCCGCGTTTGCCGATAGAGCAGAACGTAAGGCAGCAAAACACAGGAGCCGGGCAAACCCAACATTTGACCAAAGACATGATTCGGCGCTGATGCATATAAGGCCTAACTTGAGACGCCGAACACTCCCTAAGGTATTCGGTCTTTATGAAAACGGGCAGAACAATGCCCTAAGCCCCTAGTGTCCAGGTACGCGCAAAAATTTCTGACGCGGCCGATGCCAAAACGCCAGCCTCCTCCTCGGTTATAGCAGGAAACCGGGGGATGTGTATCAACAAGAGACAGTAAAAAAGGTTTACGTAGGGTCTTAATCTGAAAAGAATCCTTGCAACGGGTCCCTACTGCACGTCTGCGCCTGTGTCTCCGTTGTGCCGTATCCTGGACGGGTGTAGCACGGTGTTCATCTGTAAAAGAGAAGAACTTAGTTGGAAAAAAAGATTGTGCGAAAAATGTGTTTTAAAATAAACAGAGTATGATCAAAA
Organism: Triticum dicoccoides; assembly: GCF_002162155.2. Classification (NCBI taxonomy): domain Eukaryota; kingdom Viridiplantae; phylum Streptophyta; class Magnoliopsida; order Poales; family Poaceae; genus Triticum; species Triticum dicoccoides. The sequence goes on from NC_041391.1 coordinate 305,241,484, forward strand.
AATGAATAAAATTGAGCTTTATTGTCTCTAGTTGTACGTGCGTGGAGCCCCTTGTAAGGGGGTACGCGGCTAGTAAGCCCCTTGTTTGTTTATGTCGGACTCGCCTAACCATGTCCGGGGTCTGAATGACCTGTTTAGGTGCTTTGATCAGCAAAGCCGGATTAGTGTGTGGATGTCAAGGCAGTCTCACGTTCTTCTGTATTCGAGGAACACTCGAAGTTTCCCTTTAATCAGATGATGCCGCGTGGACCGGGCATTTTAAGTGTAAGAGATGCGTAATGTGGTATTGCGTTAAAGCGGGCGAAAGCTTCGCGTCCCAATAGTGCTTGATGGCTACTTTTAAATGGGGCGATGTGGAAGACTAACTTTTCGCGACGGAAGTTGTCGGATGAGCCGAACACAACTTCTAGTAGTAGAGAGCCCGTACAATGGGCATAAGGGCCTGGCATCACTCCTTTAAAGGAAGTGTTGCTATGGCGAATTTTGGCTGGGTCTATCCCCATTCTGCGGATTGTGTCCTAATATAGCAGGTTTAGATCACTGCCGCCGTCCATTAGGACTTGTGTAAATTGTAGTCTGTTGATTATAGGATCTAATATCAAAGCAGTCCATCCTGCGTTCCGGATACTTCCGGAGTAATCCTGATGGTCGAAGGTAATTGGTTTTGACATCCAGTGTCGGGACTCCGCTGGGGTGGAGCGTGCGGCGCGTATTTCAGTGGGCGCCGCTCTGTTTTTCCCTTTTGTCACTTGAAGTGAGTTTACTGTTTTGACCTCTTGTGGGAAATTCTTTTGTTTTCCGGTGCTCTGCTTGTGGGGTTCGTCATCGTCCTCACTTGGTGTGTCGAGCCCCTTGTGTTCAGTGTTAAGTCGGCCGGACTGTTTGAAGACCCAACAATCTCTGTGGGTATGGTTTGCAGGCTTCCCGGGGGTACTGTGGATTTGGCATATCTTGTCCAATATTTTGTTTAGGTTGGATAGCTCGTCGCTGTTGTCCTTAAGGGGCAGTTTTTATTGTTCTATCGAGAGCTTTTGAATCCGGCATTGACTGTCGTGCTCTTCGGACTGTTTCCCTTGGTCCGGCGCTGGTCCTTGCTGCGTCGTGGTTTCCCATTTCCATCCCTGACCTTGGATGTACTTGGGTCACTGGTGCTGCATCTTGCCAGCCAGCTATCCTCTCCCGCGCAAAAGCGGGTCATGAGGCTTGTTAGTGCGGCCATTGTTCTCGGCTTTTCTTGGCCAAGGTGTCTGGCGAGCCATTCGTCTCGGACGTTGTGTTTGAAAGCCGCTAAGGCTTCGGCGTCCGGACAGTCAACTATTTGGTTCCAGAATTTGCGGGCTGACTCTCCGGGCTGTTGAGTTATGTGACTTAAATCGTCTGCGTCCGGAGGGCGGACATAAGTCCCCTGAAAATTTGCCCGAAATGCATCCTCGAGCTCTTCCCAACTTCCGATGGTATTTTCCGGGAGGCTTTTCAGCCAATGCCTGGCTGGCCCTTTGAGCTTGAGGGGTAAATATTATATGGTGTGGAGGTCATCTCCTCTGGCCATGTGTATGTGGAGGATGTAATCCTCAATCCAGACTCCAGGGTCTGTTGTTCCGTCGAATGCCTCTATGTTTACGGGCTTGAATCCCGCTGGAAATTCGTGATCCAGCACCTCATCGGTGAAACATAGGGGGTGTGCAGCGGCCCTGTATTTGGGTGTGCCGTGGTGCTCGAATACTCGACGTGTTGCATTACTTTCTAGAGATTGCTTTCTTGGCCCATAGATAGACCTGACTAGGCCAGCCTTTTGGTGCGGATCCTTATGCGGATCGCGTGCCGGCTTGTGTGTAGCGCCGCTTGCCGCTCTATGTTTGCCATGTGGTCGTCTATCCGACTGGGCGGCCTCTTTGTTCTTTGATCGTGGGGGCTCTACGGCCTCCTTGTCGAATTCGGGCAGTAGTTTACGCTTCGGGTAGCTCTTTGTTTGGCGACTATCATCGTATTTGTCTGCGGTGTTGAGTACTTTGCTCCATCTCATTCTGAGTGCGTCTTCCGCTGTTTTGAGCTTCTGCTTCTGCTTCTTCAGACTACGTGCAGTGGCAACGAGCCTTTGTGGAGGTTCTTCTGCTCCAACGATGTGTCTGGTGTGAGATCGTCCGGACTGTTATCTTCGCCGGGGACGGATTGTTTATCCAAGTTAACCTGTTCGGATGGTTGCTCGAGGGCATGTTCGTCGTCCACCGGTTCGCCCTGCTCTATGGCTGGGTCTGTATGGGTGTTGTCTTTGTCGAGGCGGGACTTTGAGCGGCGCTTACGTCGCCGTTTTGACTGCTTTTCGAGGGAATTATCCTTCGCAGTGTCCCGTTGTTCCTCATTATAACTTCCTTTAGGTGTATCCACCATATATACATCGTGAGTTGAGGTGGCCTTCCAGTGCCCTATAGGCGTTGATTCTTGGTCGTTTCTGGCATCGTCCTCCATACCGTCGATGTCTTCGGAGTCAAAGTCGAGCATGTCGGTTAGATCATCGACAGCGGCTACAAAGTGGGTGGCGGGTGGGCATTGAATTTCTTCGTCGTCCGTGTCCCAACCTTCCTGACCATAGTCCGGCCAGGGCTCTCCTGATAAAGAGAGACACTTTAGCGAACTCAGGATGTCGCCAAAGGGTGAGTGCTGAAAGATGTCCGCAGTGGTGAACTCCATGATCGGCGCCCAATCGGATTTGATTGGCAGGGGCGTGGAAGGTTCAGAGTCCGGGGAGGAGTCCGGCACCTTGGAGTCACGAGTTTCACAAAGGACAGGGTTGGTATTCGGCTCTATCACCGTAGAGGTAGCAGCCCCCGAGGCGGTGTCCAGCCACCCGTTCTCGATTGGCGCGGTCGGCTCCGAGCTAAGGGTCAGAGCGGACACTTGTGCGGCCTCCAGGGCACTGTCCGGCAGCAGAGCTAGATCATGCCCATCGTGACAGTGTGGCGCGCTTGGTTGTGGCTCGAACCCGTCGAAGATCAAGTCTCCGCGGACGTCAGTCGTATAGTTCAAACTTCCAAATCTGACCTGATGGCCAGGGGCGTAGCTTTCAATCTGCTCCAGATGGCCAAGCGAGTTGGCCCGCAGTGCAAAGTCGCCGAATACGAAGATCTGTCCGGGGAGAAAAATCTCACCCTGGACCGCGTCGTTGTTGATGATCGAAGGAGCCATTGGGCCTAAAGGTGACGGCACAGATGAACTCTCAATGAAAGCACCAATGTCAGTGTCAAAACTGGCAGATCTCGGGTAGGGGGTCCCGAACTGTGCGTCTAGGCAGATGGTAACAGGAGACAAGGCACATGATGTTTTTACCCAGGTTCGGGCCCTCTCGGTGGAGGTAAAACCCTACTCCTGCTTGATTAATATTGATGATATGGGTAGTACAAGAGTGGATCTACCACAAGATCAGAGAGGCCAAACCCTAGAAGCTAGCCTATGGTATGATTGTTGTTCGTCCTACGGACTAAAACCCTTCGGTTTCTATAGACACCGGAGAGGGTTAGGGTTACAGAGAGTCGGTTACAATGGTAGGAGATCTACATATCCGTATCGCCAAGCTTGCCTTCCATGCCAAGGAAAGTCCCATCCGGACACGGGACGGAGTCTTCAATCTTGTATCTTCATAGTCTAGGAGTCCGGCCAAAGATGATAGTTCGGCTATCCGGACACCCCCTAGTCCAGGACTCCCTCATGGACTGTTGTAACGCCCCGAGACCGACGCTTCAGAAGCCTTCCAGTTATTTCGTTGTTGTTGTGTGTTTTATTTGCTTGTTGCATTCATCATGTCATCATACGCACTGCACCCGCATGTTTTCATAAAACTTGCATTCGCTCGTCGTTGCCGTTTCTCCCTTTGCCTTCATCACCTTCCCTCGGACCGCTTTGCCTTTGTTGACCGTTCCAGACCAATCGGTTTTTCGCTTCTCTCTTGACCGTGACGGCCTAACGCCCCTTTGTGTGCGTGTCCGAAACTTCCCGGACCCAACTCGAGCAGTCATGACTGTTGAATTCAGATCATCTCCAAACATCCCGGTTTATTATTTGATCTCTCTTAACCTTTTTATCTCGACCGCCCGATGTAAATCGGAGGGTCCGATTACCCCTAACCAAAATCCTCTTGCTATTTAAACCGTTCAACCCTAGCCCTAGCCTGTCCAATCTCCACCAAATCCCCACGCCGCCGCCACTCTTTCCCTTGGTTTCAGCGCCGAGCCAACCAGCCACCACCGATCCTCTTCCTTGGGATCCATCCCATCACGATCCACCAACCACAACCAGACTCCTCTCCTCCTCGTTTCCCCCTCCTCTGCTCGTTCGTCCCCGAGCAGCGCCTCCACCGTCGCCGGCAACCGCGTCACCAGGACCCTCGCGCACGAGATCCTCCCTTCTCACGCACCTGAGACCAGCAGCTCTCCTCGAGCCGGCTGCAGCAGCAGCCCCAGGCCGACCTCGCGCCCTCTCCCTCGGTCCCTCCTTCTCTTCCTTCTTTCTCCTGATCTCACATCTCTCTCTCTCGCAGGACCCTGACGGCCAAGGCGCTAGGAGCCCGCAGCCACAGCCATGCAGCCCCGCAAGCAGCAGCTCCACCGGAGCTCCCTCCGCCGTCGAGCACCTCCAGCAGGACGCCCCGTCGAGCCCCTCTTTCTCCCTGGTTCTCCTTCCTACTCCTCCTCACCTTCCCCTCTTTTCGTTTTCCCCTGCCATGGCCTCTCTCCTCATGTCACTCTCTCTGCAGTAGCAGGACGACACCATCGTCCTCTGCATCGCCATGGACGCGCAGCTGGAGCTCCGTGCCCCGCCTTCCTCCGCCTCACCTGTGACCTCCGCTGCACCAGATCCGGCAGCCCCGCGTCGAGCATCGCCTCTTCCCCGACCTCCTTGTTCGACTCCTTGTCAGATCCGGTAGGTTCCCGTCGCCGCACCAAGTCCCGCTTCGCTGTGGTGTCCTCTGCTTCCCCTGCAACGAGCCGCTCCAGCCCGCTCACGTTGACCAAGCTAAGCGAGCGCCTCGGCCTAGCTTCCCAAGCAAGTCAGCCCAGCCCCAGCTCCAGTCGCAGCCTGCCAGCTGCTTCACCAAGCCGGCCCATCTTCTCCTCTAGGCCCGATGTGAGCAGCTCCCCCATGCCCTGGGCCAGATCTCATATTTGGCCCAGCTCCTGTTTTTTTTCCTTCTACGAATTTAGCATTTATCCAGTGATATACTGTTTTACAGAAAAACCCTCCATGCTCATGCATCTAATAACTCACAAATGGTGCATCGGATTAAAATGATTCAAACATGCAAAATGCTTAGTTTTTCATCTAGTTTCATAGTCTGCTATTTTCATCCATGTTAAACATGTTTAAATGATGTTTGTATTTAAATTTGCTCAAATGCCATGCTAAAATGATTTATTTCATAACTAAATAACCATAGCTCCATTTCAAATAAACTTTATATGTAAATGGGGTGGAAAATGAATAGATTAACTTGGTGCACTTTATTTTGCTGTTTAACAACATTAAAATTGTGTTTATGGCAGAACAGTACCAAATCAAAAATATGCACATGAGGATTTTCTGGAATTGTTGTTTGTTGTTCCGGCCTCATTTAAACTTGCCTAAATAGTTAGTTTAATTATGCTTCACCCCTTGCCATGTTTAATAACATTTAATATCGTTGAATATCTTAACCGAGAGTAAACTAAAATAATTCGATGTGGTGTTTCGTCAATATGCAACTCGTTGCATATTGAGCTCCACTTAACTTGTAGTGTTGTTTGTTGCACTTTGCCATGCCATGCCTCGTTAAACCGGTCATGCATCATACTTGTTTGTGCATCATGTCATGTTTATGCTTGTGTGTTTACCATGTTGTTTCCTTCTTTCCAGTTTGCTTCTCTTGTTAGCTTTGGTTTCATTCTGGAGTTGTGAGGATTCGTTCGACTGCGTCCGTTTGTCTTCTTCATGGACTCGTTCTTCTTCCTAGCTGAATCTCAGGCAAGATGACCATTACCCTCGATATCACTTCTATCTTTGCTTGTTAGCTGCTTCGTTCTATCGCTATGCTGTGCTACCTATCACTTGTTTACCATGCCTCCCATATTGCCATGTCAGCCTCTAACCTTTTTCACCCTTCCTAGCAAACCGTTGTTTGGCAAAGTTACCACTTTTGCTCAGCTCCTCTTATAGCGTTGTTAGTTGCAGGTGAAGTTGAAGATTGCTCCATGATGGATAGGATTATGTTGGGATATCACAATATCTCTTATTTAATTAACGCATCTATATACTTGGTAAAGGGTGGAAGGCTCGGCCTTATGCCTGGTGTTTCGTTCCACTCTTGCCACCCTAGTTTCCGTCATACCGATGTTATGTTCCTTGATTTTGCGTTCCTTACGCGGTTGGGTGATTTATGGGACCCCCTTGACAGTTCGCTTTGAATAAAACTCCTCCAGCAAGGCCCAACCTTGGTTTTAACATTTGCCACCTAAGCCTTTTTCCCTTGGGTTTGGAGACTCAAGGGTCATCTTTATTTTTACCCCCCCCCCCCGGGCCAGTGCTCCTCCGAGTGTTGGTCCGAACTAGAGCCACTTGCAGCGCCACCTCGGGGAAACTTGAGTGCTGGTTTTAGTTGTACGTAGTGTTCATCCGATGTGCCCTGAGAACGAGATATGTGCAGCTCCTATCGGGATTTGTCGGCACATCAGGCGGCTTTGCTAGTCTTGTTTTACCATTGTCGAAATGTCTTGTAAACCAGGATTCCGAGACTGATCGGGTCTTCCTAGGAGAAGGAATATCCTTCGTTGACCGTGAGAGCTTGTGATGGGCTAAGTTGGGACACCCCTGCAGGGTATAAACTTTCGAGAGCCATGCCCGCGGTTATGTGGCAGATGGGAATTTGTTAATGTCCGGTTGTAGAGAACTTGACACTTGACTTAATTAAAACACATCAACCGCGTGTGTAGCCATGATGGTCTGTTTTAGGTGGAGTCCGGGAAGTGAACACGGTTTTGGGTTATGTTTGACGTAAGTAGTTTCCGGATCAATTCTTGATTACTTCTAGCTTCTCGACCGTTCCGTTGCTTCTCTTCTCGCTCTTATTTGCGTATGTTAGCCACCATATTTGCTCAGTGCTTGCTGTAACTCCACCTCATTACCACTTCCTACCCATAAGTTTAAATAGTCTTGATCTCACAGGTTTTGAGATTGCTGAGTCCTCGTGACTCACCAGGTACTATCCCAACAGTTGCAGGTGCCGATGATACCAGTGTAGGTGATGCAACCAAGCTCAGATGGGAGCTCAACGAAGATCTTGGTTTATGTTTAGTTTCATGTTGATCAGTAGTGGAGCCCAGTTGGGACGATTGGGGATCTAGCAGTTGGGTTATCTTCTTTTCTTTTGGCTTTGTCCGTAGTCGGACTATGTGTGTACTCTGAATGATGTATGATTTATTTAAGTACTTGTGTGAAGTCGCGATTGTAAGCCAACTCTTTATCCCATTCTTGTTCATTACATGGGATTGTGTGAAGATGACCCTTCTTGCGACAAACACCATGTGGTTATGCCTCTAAGTCGTGCTTCGACATGTGGGAGATATAGCCGGATCGTGGGTGTTATAGCTGAGACGACCTTGATGGGATGGCCTTGGAAGTAGTGCCGCAGCTTTCGTGAAGCTACCAATAGCGCGAGGAGGAGTTTTTGAGGCATGGGGTACCGCGCCCTTGCGTCCCGTAGCACCGTGCTGACGAAGTACACGGGATGCTTGACGAGGTTGAGGGTATTGGCGCTGCTAACGTCCTCCGGAGGTTGGGGCGCCTCCTGAGACGAGGGAGCCCCCAGCGCTTGATCGCTTGGAGAGGCCTCTTCTGCTCCGGGTGCGCTCCCCTGCTGCAGCTGATCCTTTTCGGCTGCGGTCGCGGTCTTTGTGAGGCTTTCTTGGCTTCGCTTGGCTTCAGCCCGGACAGCTGTTGCGGCCTTGGTCCGACGCTCCTCCCTAACCGCCACCAGGACCGCGCTGGTGGAGTAGGGGGTGGCTGCAAGGTAGAGCACTAGGGGCTCCCAAGGACGCGGAGCTACCATCACTGGAGGGCTGGTAAGGTACCTCTTGAGATCTTGGAATGCCTTGTCGGCCTCTTCAGTCCATTCGAAGGGGCCCTTCTTCTTCATAAGCTTGAAGAAGGGCAGTGCTCGTTCCCCCAGCTTGGAGATGAAGCGTCCTAGCGCGGTTACACGCCCGGTGAGCTTCTGCATTTCTCTGAGGGTTTTTGGCGGGCTCATGTCTTCGACTGCTTTGACCTTCTCTGGGTTGGCCTCGATGCCCCTGTGGGACACGAGGAAACCCAGGAGCTTGCCCGAGGGGACTCCAAACACGCACTTCTCCGGGTTGAGCCGCAGGTCCACTTCATTGAGGCTCGCGAAGGTTTCTTCCAAGTCCTGTATCAGGGTTTTTGCCTCCTGAGACTTCACCACAATGTCATCCACGTATGCCTCAGCGTTTCTCCCGAGCTGCCGGCCCAAGACGATGTGCATCAGCCGCTGGAAGGTCACGCCTGCGTTGCGCAACCCAAATGGCATGCATGTATAGCAATACACTCCGCACGGGGTCAGGAAAGCCGTTTTTTCCACATCTTATACCGCCATCTTGATCTGTGATAGCCCGAGAAGGCATCCAGGGAGCACAACAGGTCACACTCAGCGGTGGAGTCGATGATCTGGTTGATGCGAGGGAGCGGAAATGGATCCTGCGGGCTGGCCTTGTTGAGGTTGGTGAAGTCGACACACATGCGTTCCTTTCCTCCCTTCTTCGGCACGACAACCGGGTTAGCCAACCAATCCGGGTAGCGGACCTCGCGAATAACCCCTGCTGCCTCTAGCTTGCGGGTCTCTTGGACGATGAAAGCTTGCTTCTCGGTGGACTGCCGCCTCGCCTTCTGCTTCACGGGGCGCATGTTGGGGCACATGTTGAGGTGATGCTCAACCACATCCCTCGGGACCCCCGCTAGCTGATCAGGTTCCCATGCGAACACCTTCTTGTTCGCGCGCAGGAACTTCACCAAGGCCTCCTCCTGCTCTGGTTTGAGGTTGGCACCTATGGTGAAGGTGGCATTAGTGGTCCCGTCCTCGTCGACCGGTATCTGCTTGGTTTCCGCCTTGTATTGGGTGAATAGCTGCTTCTTCTTAGCCGGCGCAGCCTGCTACCTCTTGAGCACTGCGTTGGATTTCCCCGAAGAGGAGAGGATGATGCATCAAAGTAGCGTAAGTATTTCCCTCAGTTTTTGAGAACCAAGGTATCAATCCAGTAGGAGACCACGCACAAGTCCCTCGTACCCACACAATACGATAGCTACTCGTAACCAATGCGAATAGGGGTTGTCAATCCCTTCACGGTCACTTACGAGAGTGAGATCTGATAGAGATGATAAATAATATTTTTGGTATTTTTGATAGATAGATGCAAAGTAAAAATTAAAAGGAAAAGTAAAAGCAAAGCAATTAATAAAGTAATGGAGATTGATATGATGAGAATAGACCCGGGGGCCATAGGTTTCACTAGTGGCTTCTCTCAAGAGCATAGATATTATATGGTGGGTGAACAAATTACTGTTGAGCAATTGACAAAATTGAGCATAGTTATGAGCATATCTAGGTAATGATCATGTATATAGGCATCACGTCCAAGACAAGTAGATCGAAACGATTCTGCATCTACTACTATTACTCCACTCATCGATCGCTATCCAGCATGCATCTAGAGTATTAAGTTAAAAACAGAGTAACGCCTTAAGCAAGATGACATGATGTAGAGGGATAAATTCATGCAATATGATAAAAAAACATCTTGTTATCCTCAATGGCAACAATACAATACGTGCCTTGCTGCCCCTGCTGTCATTGGGAAAGGACACCGCAAGATTGAACCCAAAGCTAAGCACTTCTCCCATTGCAAGTACTACCAATCTAGTTGGCCAAACCAAAAAGGATAATTCGAAGAGACTTGCAAAGATAACTCAATCATGCATAAAAGAATTCAGAGAAGATTCAAATGTTTTCCATAGATAAGTTGGATCATAAACCCACAATTCATCGGTCTCAACAAACACACCGCAAAAAGAAGATTACATCGAACAGTTCTCCACGAGAGAGGGGGAGAACATTGTATTGAGATCCAAAAAGAGAGAAGAAGCCATCTAGCTACTAGCTATGGACCCGAAGGTCTGAAGTAAACTACTCACACTTCATCGGAGGGGCTATGGTGTTGATGTAGAAGCCCTCCGTGGTGGATGCCCCCTCCGGCGGAGCTCCGAAACAGGCCCCAAGATGGGATCTCGTGGATACAGAAGGTTGCGGCGATGGAATTAGGTTTTTGGCTCATGTTTTGATCGTTTGGGGATACGTAGGTATATATAGGAGGAAGGAGTACGTTGGTGGAGCAGCAGGGGGCCCACGAGGTAGGGGGGCGCGCCCTCCACCCTCGTGACCGCCTCTTTTGTTCCTTGGAGCAGGGTCCAAGTCTCCTGGATCACGTTCGGTGAGAAATTCACGTTCCCGAAGGTTTCATTCCGTTTGGACTCCGTTTGATATTCCGTTTCTTCGAAATACTGAAATAGGCAAAAAAACAGCAATTTTGGGCAGGGCCTCCGGTTAATAGGTTAGTCCCAAAAATAATATAAAAGTGGAAAATAGCCCAATATAGTCCAAAACAGTAGATAAAGTAGCATGGAGCAATCAAATATTATAGATACGTTGGAGACGTATCATGCATCCCCAAGCTTAATTCCTGCTCGTCCTCGAGTAGGTAAATGATAAAAAAGAATTTTTGATGCGGAGTGATACTTTGGCATAATTTCAATATAAATCTTCTAAATTGTGATATGAATATTCAGATCCGCAAGATTCAAGACAAAAGTTCATATTGACACAAAAATAATAATACTTCAAGCATACTAATCAAAGCAATCATGTCTTCTCAAAATAGCATGGCAAAAGAAAGTTCATCCCTACAAAATCATATACTTAGGCTATGCTTCATTTTCGTCACACAAAGATGTTCCCAACTTCTATACCCCCGATGACAAGCCAAGCAATTGTTTCATACTCAAATAATCTCAAACTTTTTCAACCTTCACGCAATACATGAGCGCGAGCCATGGATATAGCACTATGGGTGGAATAGAATATGATGATGGGGATTGTGTGGAGAAGACAAAAAAGAGAAAGTCTCACATTGACGAGGATAATCAACGGGCTATGGAGATGCCCATCAATTGATGTCAACATGAGGAGTAGGGATTGCCATGCAACGGATGCACTAGAGCTATGAATGCTCAACAAAAGAAAAGTAGTGGGTGTGCATCCAACTCGCTTGCTCATGAAGACCTAGGGCATTTGAGGAAGCCCATCATAGGAATATACAAGCCAAGTTCTATAATGAAAAATTCCCACTAGTATAAAAAGGACAACTTTATGAGACTCACTACATGAAGAACAAAGTGCTACTTTGAAGCAGGATATATGAGACTCACTACATGAGGAACAAGGTGCTACTTTGAAGCACAAGTGTGGAAAAAGAGATAGTAGCATTGCCCTTTTTTTATTTTTTATTTTTTTTCTTCTTTTTTTGGGCCTTTCATTTTTTTTCTTTTGGCCTTTCTTTTTTTTTCTCTCTCTCTCTATTTTTTTTGGGAAATGATCTAACAATGATGATCATCACACTTCTATTGATTACAACATAAGGATTACAACTCGAAACTTAGAACAAGATATGACTCTATATGAATGCCTCCGGCGGTGTACCGGGATGGTGCAATGAATCAAGAGTGACATGTATGAAAAATATTGCATGGTGGCTTTGCCACAAATACGATGTCAACTACATGATCATGCAATGGCAATATGACAAAAGTTATGTATGTCATGATGATGATGATGGAAGTTGCATGGCAATATATCTCGGAATGGCTATGGGAATGCCGTAATAGGTAGGTATGGTGGCTGTTTTGAGGAAGATATAAGGAGGTTTATGTGTGATAGAGCGTATCGTATCACGGGGTTTGGATGCACCGGCGAAGTTTGCACCAACTCTCAAGGTGAGGAAGGGCAATGCATGGTACCGAAGAGGCTAGCAAAGGCGGAAAGGTGAGAGTGCGTATAATCCATGGACTCAACATTAGTCAAAAGAACTCATATACTTATTGCAAAAATTTAGAAGCCATCAAAAATCAAGTACTATGTGCATGCTCCTAGGGGGATAGATTGGTAGGAAAAGACCATCGCTCGTCCCCGACCGCCACTCATAAGGATGCACAAGCCAGGTACACTTCATGTTTCAAATTTGTTACACAACTTTAACCATACGTGCATGCTACGGGACTTGCAACCTTCAACACAAGCATTTCTCAAATTCACAATTACCCAACTAGCATGACTTTGATATTATCACCTCCAAATCTCAAAACAATTATCAAGCATCAAACTTATCTTAGTATTCAATTCACTCAAAAGAAAGTTTCACATATCTTGAACACTAAGTATATTAACATTAAGCAAACTACCATGCTATTAATGACTCTCAAAGTAATCTAAGTGAAGCATGAGAGATCAATAGCTTCTTTAAAACAAATCCACCAGCGTGCTCTAAAAGATATAAGTGAAGCACTAGAGCAGAAATTATCACGCTCAAAAGATATAAGTGAAGCACTATGAGCAAAACTATCAAGCTCAAAAGATATAAGTGAAGCACATAGAGTATTCTAACAACTTCCAATTCATGTATGGCTCTCTCAAAAGGTGTGTACAGAAAGGATGATTGTGGTAAACTAACAAGCAAAGACGCAAATAATACAAGACGCTCCAAGCAAAACACATATCATGTGGTGAATAAAATATAGCTCCAAGTAAATTACCGATGGAAGTGGACGAAAGAGGGGATGCCTTCCGGGGCATCCCAAAGCTTTGACTTTTTGGTGTCCTTGGATTATCTTGGGGGTTCCATGGGCATCCGCAATCTTAGGCTCTTACCACTCCTTGTTCCATAATCCATCAAAAGAATTCACCCAAAACTTGAAAACTTCACAACACAAAACTCAACACAAATCTCGTGAGCTCTGTTAGAGAAAGAAAACAAAAGACTAATTCAAGGTATTGTAATGAACTCTTTATTTATTTATATTGGTGTTAGACCTACTGTATTCCAACTTCTCTATGGATTATAAACTATTTTACTAGCCATAGATTCATCAAAATAAGCAAACAACACACGTAAAACAGAATCTGTCAAAAACAGAAAAGTCTGTAGTAATATGTAACTAACGCAAACTTCTGGAACTCTAAAATTCTACCAAAATAGGAAGTCCTGGAAATTATTTTTATTGAACAGCAGCAAAAAGAACCAACCCAAAAGCACGTTCCTTTGATTTAACAAAATTATATTCGTGCGTGCAAAGTTTCTGTTTTTCAGCAGAATCAAATCAACTATCATCGTAGGTTATCCTATAGGTTTTACTTGGCAAAAACACTAATTAAAAGATAAAACCACATAAAAACAGAAGCTAGATGGATTATTTATTTCTAAACAGAAGCAAAAACAAAAAACACAAAATAAAATTGGGTTGCCTCCCAACAAGCGCTATCGTTTAACGCCCCTAGCTAGGCATAAAAGCAAGGATAGATCTAGGTATTGCCATCTTTGGTAGGCAATCCATAAGTGGCTCTCATGATAGATTCATATGGTAATTTTATTTTCTTTCTAGGGAAGTGTTCCATGCCCTTTTTCAAGGGAAATTGGAATCTAATATTCCCTTCCTTCATATCAATAATTGCACCAATCGTTCTAAGGAAAGGTCTACCAAGAATAATAGGACATGAAGGATTGCAATCTATATCAAGAATGATAAAATCTAGGGATAATTAGATTTATGCCCTAGTTGTGTCCCACTCATCTGTTTTACCCCTAATTCCCAAAAGTCACCGATTCTATCCAAGTCACTTTGCTCCTCTTATGCTTTTGCCCTTTGACCGTTTGACCATCAGTTTGAAAACTTCATAAATAATTCATACTAAATCAGAAAAATGCAAATAAGATACCAAAATGTTTAGAAAAACATCACCTATATGTCAGTGTCATTTGCATTCATGAAAAAAGTGTTGGAAAGTGCACATCCGGTTTTTACCTCTTTTGATACCACCATGAATAATAAACTCTAAAAAATTCAAAAAAAATCAAAAAAATATGTTGGCAAAGAATGACAAATGTTCTAAGTGCTTGCCAAGTTTCATCCGGGAACGACATTGTTGGAAGTCGTGGCAAAAAAATAATCTATTTTGGAGTGCTGATTGTTTTCTTTTTGCCGTGACACCCACGAATGTTATTCCTTGATGAAACTTGGAAGGCACTTAAAACATTTGCCATTCTTTGCTACCATGTTTTTTTGAATTTTTTTAGACTTTACTATTCATGGTGGTATCAAAAGAACTAAAACTCAGATGTGCACTTTCCAACACTTTTTTCATGAATGCAAATGACACTGACATATAGGTGATGTTTTTCTGAACATTTTGGTATCTTATTTGCATTTTTTTGATTTAGTATGAATTAGTTATGAAGTTTCCAAATTGACGGTCAAACGGTCAAAGGGCAAAAGCATAAGAGGAGCAAACTGACTTGGACAAAACCGGTGACTTTTGGGAATTAGGGGTAAAACAAACGAGTGGGACCCAACTAGGGGCATAAATCTAATTATCCCTAAAATCTACGGGCACATAATTCCTATTTGCAACAATAAGAACATCATTAATTATTCCCATAGGATTTTTAATAGTGGAATCCGCAAGATGCAAGATTAGAGAGCAATCATCAAAATCACGGAAATCTAGCAAATCACACAAAGCTTTGGGAATAGTAGAGACACTAGCACCCAAATCACACAAAGCATGAAACTCATAATCTTTAATTTTAATTTTAATGGTAGGTTCCCACTCATCATAGAGTTTTCTAGCGATAGAAACTTTCAACTCAAGTTTTTCTTCATAAGATTGCATCAAGGCATCAACAATGTGTTCGGTAAAGGCCTTATTTTGACTATAAGCATGAGGAGAATCTAGCACGGATTGCAACAAGGAAATACAACCAATCAAAGAGCAATTTTCATAATTAAATTCCTTGAGATCCAAAATAGTGGGTTTAGCAACATCTAGGTTTTTATTTCTTTCAATCCCACTTTCATCATCAAGATCTAGAAACTCTGAATTCTTAGAACGCCTTCTAGGTAAAGGAAGATCATATTCAGTTTCATCAAGATTCATATTGCAAAACAAAGATTTAATGGGGGACACATCAATAACTTTTAGATCTTCATCTTGATTTTTATAGGAATTGGAAGAACACGCTTTAATAAAGGCATCTTTGGAAGCACGTATCCTAGCGGTTCTTTCCTTGCACTAATCAATGGAAATTCTCATGGCTTTGAGAGACTCATTGATATCATGCTTAGGAGGAATAGATCTAAGCTTTAAAGAATCAATTTCAAGAGAAATTCTATCAATGTTCCTAGCCAAATCATCAACTTTAAGCAATTTCTCTTCAAGCAAAGCATTAAAATTCTTTTGTGAATTCATAAACTCTTTAACACTACTCTCAAATTCAGAGGGCATCTTATTAAAATTTCCAAAGAGTTGTTGTAGGAATTTCCATAATTATTAGAAGGATTACTAGGATAAGGCCTAGGATTAAAATTCCCTCTATACGCGTTGTTTCCAAAACTATTCCTACCAAAAAAATTCACATCCATAGATTCATTATTATTCTCAAGCAAGGTAGACAAATGCATATCGTTGGGATCAAGAGGAGTATTTTTAGGAGCAAACATCTTCATAAGTTCATCCATCTTTTCACTCAAAACATTGATTTCTTCTATAGCATGCACTTTTTTACTAGAAGATCTTTCGGTGTGCCATTGAGAATAATTAGCCATAATATTATCAAACAATTTTGTAGCATCTCCTAACGTAATTTCCATAAACATGCCCCCCGCGGCCATATCTAAAAGATTTCTAGAAGCAAAATTCAATCCGGCATAAAAAAATTTGTATGATCATCCATAAATTCAGACCATGAGTAGGGCAATTGCGAAGCATCAATTTCATTCTTTCCCAAGATTGGGCAACATGCTCATGATCAAGTTGTTTAAAATTCATGATATCGTTCCTAAGAGTGATGATCTTAGCGGGAGGAAAATACTTAGAGATAAAAGCATCTTTGCACTTGTTCCAAGAATCAATACTATTTTTTCGCAAAGATGAAAACCAAACTTTAGCACAATCTCTAAGAGAAAACGGAAATAACTTCAACTTGACAATATTGTTATCCATATCTTTCTTCTTTTGCATATCACACAAATCAACAAAATTATTTAGATGAGTAGCGGCATCTTCACTAGGAAGGCCGGCGAATTGATCTTCCATAACAAGATTCAACAAAACGGTATTCGTTTCACAACACTCATCATTATTAAGAGGAGCAACCAGAGTACTAAGGAAATCATTATTATTGGTATTCGAAAAGTCACACAATTTGGTATTATCTTGCGCCATGGCAACAAGTAATTCAACACACAAGCAAACAGAAAGGCAACGGGAAAAGGGCAAACGGGAAAGAGAGGAGGAGATTGGGAAAGAGAGGGCGAATAAAACAGCAAGGGTGAAGTGGGGGAGAGGAAAACGAGAGGCAAATGGCAAATAATGTAATGCGAGAGATAGGGATTGCGATGGGTACTTGGTATAGTTGACTTTCTTGCGTGAGCCTCCCCGGCAACGGCGCCAGAAATTCTTCTTGCTACCTCTTGAGCACTGCGTTGGATTTCCCCTAAGAGGAGAGGATGATGCAGCAAAGTAGCATAAGTATTTCCCTCGGTTTTTGAGAACCAAGGTATCAATCTAGTAGGAGACCATGCACAAGTCCCTCGTACCTACACAAAACGATAGCTACTCGCAACCAACGCGATTAGGGTTTGTCAATCCCTTCACGGTCACTTACGAGAGTGAGATCTGATAGAGATGATAAATAATATTTTTGGTATTTTTCATAGATAGATGCAAAGTAAAAAGTAAAAGGCAAAGTAAAAGCAAAGCAAGTAATAAAGTAATGGAGATTGATATGATGAGAATAGACCCGGGGGCCATAGTTTTCACTAGTGGCTTCTCTCAAGAGCATAGATATTCTACGGTGGGTGAACAAATTACTGTTGAGCAATTGACAAAGTTGAGCATAGTTATGAGCATATCTAGGTAATGATCATGTATATAGGCATCACGTCCAAGACAAGTAGATCGAAACAATTCTGCATCTACTACTATTACTCCACTCATCGACCGCTATCCAGCATGCATCTAGAGTATTAAGTTAAAAATAGAGTAACGCCTTAAGAAAGATGACATGATGTAGAGGGATAAATTCATGCAATATGATAAAAAACCATCTTGTTATCCTAGATGGTAACAATACAATATGTGCCTTGCTGCCCCTGCTGTCACTAGGAAAGGACACCGCAAGATTGAACCCAAAGCGAAGCACTTCTCCCATTGCAAGAACTACCAATCTAGTTGGCCAAACCAAAAAGGATAATTCGAAGAGACTTGCAAAGATAACTCAATCATACATAAAATAATTCAGAGAAGATTCAAATATTTTCCATAGATAAGTTGGATCATAAACCCACAATTCATCGGTCTCAACAAACACACCACAAAAAGAAGATTACATCGAATAGTTCTCCACGAGAGAGGGGGAGAACATTGTATTGAGATCCAAAAAGAGAGAAGAAGCCATCTTGCTACTAGCTATGGACCCGAAGGTCTGAAGTAAACTACTCACACTTCATCGGAGGGGCTATGGTGTTGATGTAGAAGCCCTCCGTGGTGGATGCCCCCTCCAGCGGAGCTCCAGAACAGGCCCCAAGATGGGATCTCGTGGATATAGAAGGTTGCGGCGGTGGAATTAGGTTTTTGGCTCCTGTTCTGATCGTTTGGGGATACGTAGGTATATATAGGAGGAAGGAGTACATCGGTGGAGCAGCAGGGGGCCCACGAGGGCGCGCCCTCCACCCTTGTGACCGCCTCTTTTGTTCCTTGGAGCAGGGTCCAAGTCTCCTGGATCACGTTCGGTGAGAAAATCACGTTCCCGAAGGTTTCATTCCGTTTGGACTCCGTTTGATATTCCATTTCTTCGAAATACTGAAATAGGCAAAAAAACAGCAATTCTGGGCTGGGCCTTCGGTTAATAGGTTAGTCCCAAAAATAATATAAAAGTGGAAAATAAAGCCCAGTATAGTCCAAAATAGTAGATAAAGTAGCATGGAGCAATCAAAAATTATAGATACGTTGGAGACGTATCACAGCCCCCTTGGGCTCGAGGGCGTCAATGCTGGCGGGCTGCGCCACCGCAGCCGTCTTGAAAGCAAGCTTGAGCGCCTGCAGTGCATCCTTTGTGTCTCCTGGCACGGTAAGGACGCCACTGCTCCCGGGCATCTTCATGAGGTTGTACGTCAGGTGAGTTGCTGCCATGAACCGGGCCAAGGCCGGGTAGTCGAGAATGGCGTTATAGGGGAGGCCGATGGGGGCGATGTCGAAGTCGATCAACTCTGTGCGGAAGTTGTTGTAGGTGCCAAAGGTCACCGGGAGGTGAATCTGTCCCAAGGAGGCAGTGGAACCGACTCCGACACCCGAGAAAGGCCTGCTGGGCTGAAGCTGCTTTGGGGGCACGTGGAGGAGGCTAAAGGCCTCCACAGAGAGCACGTTGAGGCCGGCACCGCCATCAATAAGGGTCCTGGTGATGGCCACTTGGTAGATGGTGGGGGTCCACAACATCGGGAGCGCACCCGAACCGGCGGGGTTGGAGGGGTGATCGTCCGAGTTGAAGGTCAGATCGGCCTCGGGCGCCACCTAGCCCGGGGGGGGGCTTCTCAGCGCTTGGAGGCGGTGCCGATCTGGCGGGTGAACGGCTTGACGTGGCGGCTCGAAGCTGGTGCCTGTGAGCCGCCCAGGAGAGCTGCAATGACCGGGGGTACTGGCGCGGCGTAATGGGCGAGGAAGAGGTCGCGCAATTCCCCCAGGAGGTCACGGAAGACATCGGTAGGTGGAGCAGCCACATGCGCGAAACGCTGGTGAGGGCCATGGGAAACCAGTTGGCCATCACCCTGTCGTCGCCTCTGGCCTTGAGGACGGCCTCCTCGAACGCCAGCAGGAAAACCAGCGGGTCTGTCGCGCCGTTGTAGCGCGGCGGCATCTCGGGCTTGAACTTGAGCGGCCATTGCACCTGCCGCAAGGCGGGGGCCAAGGCTCGGAGCCCCTGGCCCCAGTGCCGACATCGGCTGTAGAAGCGTGCGGCGCATCCGTGGGGGCGCGACGGGCGTGGGACGCCGAACCGGCTGGAGTCAGCGACGGGGTGGCGGTGCGGCCTTCCCGTTGCACCAAAGGATGCAGGGACGAGGCCTGCTGCTTGTTCCCCGTCGGGCCAGTGGCGGCGTTGGAGGCAGGCGATGGGGAACGACAAGGGCGTCCGCCGACGGGCGCCGTCTGGGCGACGCGGGTGGCGAGAGCAGCCCGACGCTCGGCGCGGGCTTGGTGAGCATCAGCCATGGACTCGACGGAAGATCACACGCGACCAGCGGAAGAAAGATTCCGGCGCACCCCTACCTTGCACGCCAAATGTCGGATTTCGGGTTCCGGCAGACCCTTGAGGTTCGAACACTGGAGTGCGCATGAAGATCTTTCCCCTACCAGCTCACGTCTCGAAGTCTCACAAGGATCTAAGCAAGAAAGATGAACACACAAGGGACACGAGATTTATACTGGTTCAGGCCACCATTGTGGTGTAATAGCCTACTCTAGTGTGTGGTGTGGTGGATTGCTTCAGGGGCTAATGATGAACAATACAAAGGGAGAACAGCCTCGCGAGGGGCTGTTCTTGAGCTAGTGCGATGAACTGCTTGGGTGAGTTCAGTTGCCTCTCTCTAGTCTATGCGTCTTCTTGAGATAGATGCTCGATGCCTCTACTCTGTGGTGGCTAGTCCTATTTATAGAGAGAGGCCCTAGGCCTCTTCCCAAATAATGAGCAGGATGGGCGCCAACAATTGGCCATTTTGAAGGGGAACATCTAGTACACTTATCCTGACTAAAGTTGGTCTTCGGCTGCCAAAGGCTCTGACGATGATGCCGTCCTGGGCTCCACGATGACCTCCATACTGTCGTTCGGCTGGTCTTGGTCTTGTTGCACCGAAACTATAACCTTTGCCTGATGCCTTGGCCTATGCTTGCCCCCTTTGCACCGAAGGGGAAACAAGGACACTACACAGGCCGGCGCCCGCCTGGTCTCGATCGTCATGGCTTGCATCACGGGCTCCTCGCGAGGTACCCTGCCTTGATCTCTTTGCCTCCTCGCGAGCCTGCCTGAGGAGGCTGCTCCTGAGGAAGCTTCCTGTCGTCCGCCCCGCGAGGCTTGGCCCCTCACGAGGGTCTTGAGCTTGAGCTGATGAAGCTGGGCTGCACTGGGGCCCCACTTGAGCAACGCCGCAGGCCGCAGGCAGGCAAGTCTGGGGACCTCCATTCCCAGAACACCGACAAATTCCTTGGTGCCGTATCATGAATCGATGCCATGAAGAGGTCGGCGTGCATAGAGGGTGCGCGGATGGCTCTTGCCCGTGTTAAAACATATTGGACAGATATGGAGGCCACCATCATTGCAAACCGGAATCCAGCGGGAAGCCAGGATCCAGCCGAGCACTACTTGGAGCAGGTAACAGAAGGTGCTCCTTTAATATAGGCTCAGTGCTCGAAGAATGTCATGTTCGAGTGACAAATCGCTCCCTTGTAAAAACAATTGTATTTTAATTATAGAGGCTATGTTTATACTTTTGCCCGAAAGTGTTATTGTGCCTCATGTGCGGCCGTTTGATGTATATATAATCTGAAAGTTAGCAGTCGTTGGCTTCAGCCCCCACGCATACAATGCGGGGGTGTTCGCAAAAAGATGTGTAATCACACTTGATCCAACGTCTTGGTCCGTTAAGGAGGTGATCGCATGTCGAACTAGGCAACCGGACTATATAGCTTTAACACTTTCACTTAGCCGTAGGAGTTTGACGGTGGGGCTACTATGTAGCCCCTGGTACCTTCGCGTGCATCCGAATACGGGCGTGTGTGTACATGGCCGGGAAACAGCCCTTCGTTAATGTGGAGGAACCCTAAAGATTCTGATGAGTTCTTGAGTGGTTGACCAGTCTCTCGCTATATCATGATAGTCAGTTTTTGGCTTTCTCTACTGAGGTGCTCATCCGGAATAACCAGGGCACAATCGCAGTAGTTCTCCTTTGGCCGCCTTAGCCAATAAAAACAGAACGTAAGGAAGCAAACCCAGGAGCCGGGCAAACCCAACATTTGACCAAAGACATGATTCGGAGCTGATGCATATAAGGCCAAACTCGCGACGCTGAACATTCCCGAGGGTATTCGGACTTTATAACAATACTGGGCTGAGTAACGCCCTTTATTATGAACCCTGTATTTCCAGGTGCATGCATTATTCTGTCGTGGCGAGATGCCAAGAACGCCAATATCCCCTGTGGGTGTATTGAGTACCCATGGGATGTTAAGCAACAAGAGACAATAAAGATGGTTTACACAGGGGCTTAATCTCAAGAGAAACCTTTGAGCGGGGCCCTGCTGCACATCTGCGCCTTTGTCTCTGTTGTGCTGTGTCCTGGGAGGGTATCGCACGAATGTTGATTATAAAAAGGAGAACTCATGTAAAAGAGTATGACGTAAGCGTGCGAAGAGTTGGTTATTATCAGTGGATAGTAGAAGTGTAAGACATTGGCCTGTTAATAAGGTCAAGCCAAAAGGTGAGCTTTATTGAATATCTGTAGCCCCTGGTGTCCTCTATTGGATTACATGTATAGCACCCAGCTCAGGTTTATCTGGGCTGTTAACGACGGTGGTGTGCCGGACTCGTCTAACCGTGCCCGTGGTCTTAACGACCGATCATGTGTTCTGATATTAGAGGCCGCTTAGTGTTCAGCTGCTAGAGCTACCGCATACTCTTCCACACGTAAGGAACGCTCTATATTTTCGTTAACGGTGAGGACGCCACGTGGACCGGGCATCTTGAGTTTAAGGTAGGCGTAGTGCGGTACTACATTGAAGCGGGCGAAGGCCATTCTTCCGAGCAATGCATGATAACCACTTTGAAGGGGAGCGATGGTGAAGAGTAGTTCTTCGCTTCTGAAGTTGTCTGGAGAACCGAATGTCACCTCTAATATGAGGGAGCCCCTGCAGCGGGCCTCAACGCCTGGTATCAGCTTTTCAAAGGTGGTGTTACTTTGGCTGATTCTGGATGGGTCTATCCCCATCCTGCGGACAGTGTCCTGGTATATTAGATTGAGACTACTGCCGCCGTCCAAGAGGACACGAGTGAGATCATATCCGTTGATTATTGGGTCGAGCACCAAGGCAGCCGATCCTCCGTGCCGCATACTAGTTAGGTAGTCCCTATGATCAAAGGTGATCGGGCAGGCCGACCAGGGGTTTAGTTCAAGGGCGACAGGCTCGACAGAGTATGCATCTCTGAGCGCGCGTTTGCGCCTACTCTTGGGTATGTGAGTGCTACGTCTTGAGCTTGCGTTTTTTTTCCTTGAAGAGGAAAGGGTGATGCAGCAAAGTAGCGTAAGTATTTCCCTCAGTTTTTGAGAACCAAGGTATCAATCCAGTAGGAGGCTCCTCAAAAGTCCCACGCACCTACACAAACAAACAAAGAACTCGCAACCAACGCAATAAAGGGGTTGTCAATCCCTTCACGGCCACTTGCGAAAGTGAGATCTAATAGAGATAGTATGATAAGATAAATATATTTTTGGTATTTTATAATATAGATGCAAAAAGTAAAGATGCAAATAAAAGTAGATTGGAAGCAAATATGATAAGAGATAGACCCGGGGGCCATAGGTTTCACTAGAGGCTTCTCTCGAGATAGCATAAGTATTATGGTGGGTGAACAAATTACTGTCGAGCAATTGATAGAAAAGCGAATAATTATGAGATTATCTGGGCATGATCATGTATATATGCATCACGTCCGCAACAAGTAGACTGACTCCTGCCTGCATCTACTACTATTATCCACACATCGACCGACTCCTGCCTGCATCTAGAGTATTAAGTTCATAAAGAACAGAGTAACGCCTTAAGCAAGATGGCATGATGTACAGGGATAAACTCAAGCAATATGATATAAACCCCATCTTTTTATCCTCGATGGCAACAATACAATACGTGCCTTGTTGCCCCTGCTATCACTGGGAAAGGACACCGCAAGATTGAACCCAAAGCTAAGCACTTCTCCCATGGCAAGAAAGATCAATCTAGTAGGCCAAACCAAACTGATAATTCGAAGAGACTTGCAAAGATAACTCAAGCATACATAAAAGAATTCAGAGAAGATTCAAATATTATTCATAGATAAACTTGATCATAAACCCACAATTCATCGGATCTCGACAAACACACCGCAAAAAGAGTTTACATCGAATAGATCTCCACAAGAGAGGGGGAGAACATTGTATTGAGATCCAAAAAGAGAGAAGAAGCCATCTAGCTAATAACTATGGACTCGTAGGTCTGTGGTAAACTACTCACAACTCATCGGAGGGGCTATGGTGTTGATGTAGAAGCCCTCCATGGTCGATTCCCCCTCCGGCAGAATGCCGGCGAAGGCTCCAAGATGGGATCTCGCGGATACAGAAGGTTACGACAGTGGAAATTGTGTTTCGGTGGCTCCCTGGATGTTTTCGGGGTACGTAGGCTTATATAGGATGAAGAAGTATGTCGGTGGCCGCCCGAGGGGCGCACGAGACAGGGGGCGCGACCTATAGGGGGAGCGCGCCCTCCTATCTCATGGAGGCCTCGGCTGCTTCTTGACTTGCACTCCAAGTCCTCTGGATCACGTTCGTTCCAAATATCACGCTCCCGAAGGTTTCATTCCGTTTGGACTCCGTTTGATATTCCTTTTCTTCGAAATACTGAAATAGGCAAAAAAACAGCAATACGGGTTGGGCCTCGGTTAGTAGGTTAGTCCCAAAAATGATATAAATGTGTAAAATAAAGCCCATAAACATCCAAAAGGGGTAATATAATAGCATGGAACAATAAAAAATTATAGATACGTTGGAGACGTATCAAGCATCCCCAAGCTTAATTCCTGCTCATCCTCGAGTAGGTAAATGATAAAAATAGAGTTTTTGATGTGGAATGCTACCTAGCATAATTCTTAATGTAATTTTCTTTATTGTGGCATGAATATTCAGATCCAAATGATTCAAAATAAAAGTTCATATTGATAAAAGAAATAGTAACACTTCAAGCATACTAATCAAAGTAATCATGTCTTCTTAAAATAACATGGCAAAAGAAAATTCATCCCTACAAAATCATATAGTTAGGCTATGCTTCATTTTCGTCACACAAAGATGTTCCCAATTTCTATACCTCCGATGAAAAGCCAAGCAATTGTTTCATACTTAAATAATCTCAAACTTTTCCAACCTTCACGCAATACATGAGCGTGAGCCATGGATATAGCACTATGGGTGGAATAGAATATGATGATGGGGATTGTGTGGAGAAGACAAAAAAGGAGAAAGTCTCACATTGACAAGGATAATCAACGGGCTATGGAGATGCCAATCAATTGATGTCAACATGAGGAGTAGGGATTGCCATGCAACGGATGCACTAGAGCTATAAATGAATGCTCAACAAAAGAAAACTAGTGGGTATGCATCCAACTTGCTTGCTTACGAAGACCTAGGGCATTTGAGGAAGCCCATCGTAGGAATATACAATCCAAGTTCTATAATGAAAAATTCCCACTAGTATGAAAGAGACAACTTATGAGACTCACTATATGAAAAACATGGTGCTACTTTGAAGCACAATATATGAGACTTGCTACATGAAGAACAAGGTGCTACTTTGAAGCACAAGTCTGGAAAAAGAGATAGTAACATTGCCCTTTTTATTTTTTTATTTTTTTATTTTTTTTTATTTTCTTTTTTATTTGGGCCTTTTTTTGGCCTTTATTCTTTTTTTTCTTTTTTTTTCTTTTTGGGCAATGCTCAAATAATGATGATCATCACACTTCTATAGATTACAACATATGAATTACAACTCGAAACTAGAACAAGATATGACTCTATATGAATGCCTCCGCCGGTGTACCGGGATGGTGCAATGAATCAAGAGTGACATGTATGAAAATTAGTGCATGGTGGCTTTGCCATAAATACGATGTCAACTACATGATCATGCAATGGCAATATGACAAAAGTAAAATATGTCATGATGATGAACGGAACGGTGGAAAGTTGCATGGCAATATATCTCGGAATGGCTATGGAAATGCCATAATAGGTAGGTATGGTGGCTGTTTTGAGGAGGATATAAGGAGGTTTATGTGTGATAGAGCGTATCGTATCACGGGGTTTGGATGCACCGGCGAAGTTTGCACCAACTCTCAAGGTGAGAAAGGGAAATGCACGGTACCAAAGAGGCTAACAATGGTGGAAAGGTAAAAGTGTGTATAATCCATGGACACAACATTAGTCAAAAGAACTCATATACTTATTGCAAAAATTTAGAAGTCATCAAAAATCAAGTACTACGTGCATGCTCCTAGGGGGATAGATTGGTAGGAAAACACCATCGCTCGTCCCCGACCGCCACTCATAAGGATGCACAAGCCAGGTACACTTCATGTTTCAAATTTGTTACACAACTTTAACCATACGTGCATGCTATGGGACTTGCTAACTTCAACACAAGCATTCTTTAAATTCATAATCACCCAACTAGCATGACTTTAATATCACTACGTCCATATCTCAAAACAATTATCAAGTATCAAATTGATCATACCATCCAATTCACTTCCTATGATAGTTTTTATTATACCCAACTTGGATGCCTACCATTCTAGTACCAATTTTATAACCATAGCAAATACCATGCTGTTCTAAAAGATTCTCAAAATAATATAAGTGAAGCATGAGAGACTAGCAATTTCTACAAAAATAAGTCACTGCCGTGCTCTAAAAGATATAAGTGAAGCACTAGAGCAAAAACTTTCAAGCTCAAAAGATATAAGTGAAGCACATAGAGTATTCTAGCAAATTTAATCAAGTAGGCTTCTGTCACATCCCTAGTTCTGACAATGCCTAGTGCATGCATTAGAGTGTTGCACCATGTTTAAATTTCATTTAAATTTGAAATGGGGATTGTTGAAACCCTAGCACCAAATGAAATTTAACTAGGTTCAATAAATATATTTTCAATAACCCAGAATGCCCTTTGGAAATGTTCATAATTTCTGTTAAAGGTGAAAACCTCTTCCAAAAATGATGAACATATTTATAGGCTATTCCTGGATTTTTGAATTAAATTATATAGTATTTGCATTTAGGCATTTAATTGCTAATAATATTTTAAATGCTCAAATAATCACAAACTGAAATGTTTACTGTTGGAAATATTCCAAACAGTGGCCACAGTCAGTTGCATGATTTTTGGAAAGGCTCTGGCATTTTTAATAAATCCAAACACAATTACAGAAAATAGAAAACAGTAACTAAAATAGAAATAAAAGAGAGGAGAGAAACCTTACCTGGCGCTCACCTGGTAGCCCACCTGGCCCAGCAGCACGGCCCAGCCCGCCACCGCTACTCCCCTGTCGTCTTCCTCCTCGCCAGAAGGACGCGGACACCGCGACGCCGCCGTGCGCGCCACCTCCACCCTGCTCTGGCCACCTCCTGCTTCCTCCCCGAGCCCTCTGGTGACGCCACGCACTTCCCCTCGCCCCCTGCACCTCCCCTCTCTTCCCCTGGACCCCGTTCCCTCCTCTGCTTCCCTCCCTGCACGCGCCCGAGCGGAGCCCATCGCCGCCGACGCCGTTACCGGGGCCACAGCCACCCCCTCGCTCCCACTATGCATCCATGAGCTCCGCCCTGACCCCGTGAAGCTACCCACGCGACGCACGCGACCAGAGGAGGCCGCAGTCGACCGGAGCATCGTCGTCTTCACCTCCGGTGCCCGGAGATCGACCCCACCGATTCGGCGCGTCCAGAGCCTCCCCGGCCCCGCCGTCTGCACCGTCTGACTCGCCGTGAGCCACTTACCTTATCCCCTAACTCCTTGTGCTCGCCCCCGTGCTGTAGCGTCGTTCCCCACGAGCCCGAAAGCTCACCGCCGCCGGCCATGCCGCCGTCGTGGCTACAGACGCCGTAGCTCGTGCCTGGGCGCGTCATAGCACTCGGTTTGCTCCCAGGAGCCCGTAGCGCCCACCAGCCCCTCCTCCCGTGCCCCCGAACGCCAACCCCGACCTCGCCCGAGCTCCGGCCGCCGCCTCGGGCTCCACTCCGGCGAGCTCCGGCCTCCCCAGCTCATCCCACATGCTCCACTGGATGCGGACGATGACGGGCTACGCCCCGGTGGTCTCCGCGCGCTTTTCCGCCGCCTGTAGCCCATTCCGGTGAAGCACCGCCGCGCGGTTTGGTCGTCGCCGGCCGAACTCCGGCGAGGCTGACGTGGCGGCTTATTTAGCGCTAATCCCCACCATTAGCCACCCCACTAGCCACTGACAGTGGGCCCCGTAGTGGGTCAAAGCCCGGGTCAACGCGGGATTAGCCCCTGTGTCACTGACGTGTGGCCCCCACACGTCAGGTTTGACCGAGCCAGCCCAGTTGACCCTGCTGACGTCACTGTGACGTGGGGCTGACGCAATAAGTATTTTCTGGATTTAATATTATTCAGGAAATTTCAGAAAATGCCTAAAACTTCTAAAATTCATAGAAATTCAACCGTAGCTCCAAATTAAATAAATTATATATGAAAAATTATCAGAAAAATTCAAGGAATCCATCTGTACCATTTTCATGCATGTTAGAACAACTTATAGCTGCTGTTTAGCACAAATCAATTAAAGGGCATTTATTTAATCACATATGGAGTTTGAATTTGAATTTTATATTCAAACCAACTTCATTTAATCTGTTGCTAGTTGCATTAGCCCAACACACATTCATCTTTCCATGTCATGATCATGCATCATATTGTGCATTGCATTGATTGTGTTCCCTTCTGTGTTGCCGGTATTTGTCCCCTCTCGATAGACGTGATACCGATGATGTGATCGTTGACACTGATGAAGACTCAATGCTATCTTCAGAAGTGCCAGGCAAGCAAAACCCCCTTGTTCATTCCGATACAATCCTACTCTCTCGCTCCTGCTCTCTTTTACTGCATTAGGACAACACCGATTCATCTGTTACTTGCTGCGGTAGCTGAACCCCTTTATCCTTTGCATGACCTGTCATTGCCACAGTAAATAGATGAAACCCACTAGCATGAGTAGGAGTTGTTTGAGCCCTGTTGTGCCTACTCATTCATGTTTGTTTGTCATGCCTGCTACTGCTTAGAGTTGAGTCAGGTCTGATTCATCGGGGATGAATCAGAGGCGTGTGAACATATCCTACTGTGTGTGAGCTAAGTGTGTGAACATGATTTGGTAAAGGTAGCGGTGAGAGGCCATGTAGGAGTACATGGTGGGTTGTCTCATTGCAGCCGTCCTTAGGAACTGAGTTCTGTGTTTGTGATCCATGATTCAGCTACTACCATACATTGGGCCCTGAAATATGACCCCGCTCGACTTCTTATTCACCCTAGTCCTCTGTCCAGGAGTTGCAAGTAGTTTCTGGTGTTTGTAGCTTACTGGAGGCCGTGGATAGCGCTGACCGTAGGGGTGGGCTGTGATGCGGTAGGTACGTGGCCGGGTAAACCGGGCGCCCGTTTGGTGTCACAGAACCCTGTTCACATCGTTTGGGGCTGTGAGCGAAACTCCGGCCGGATCTCCTCATGGATGGAACCCGAATAGGCGATAAACCTGGACTAGAGACTTGAGTGTTTAGGTAGGTCGTGGTCTACACCCACGTCGGCTTTCGCTTGAAGTCTGCCGAGCACATGTCGTGTGCAGACGCTAAGTGGTGGAAACATGTATGAAGAAGTACACCCCTGCAGGGTTAACATCATCTATTCGAATAGCCGTGTCCGCGGAAAAGGACTTCTGGGTTGCTTATATCAGTTCATAGACAAGTGAAAGTGGATACTCTAAAATACGCAAGATAAGCGTGAGTGCTATGGAAGGCGTTCTCGTAGGGAGATGGGAGCGGATCCATAGTGGTGTATTGATATGGTGAATATGTGGACTCGTGTGCGCCACCTCAAAAAAGTTACTTGCAGTCGTAGTTCAGGATAGCCACCGAGTCAAAGCTGGCTTGCTGCAGTTAAACCCCACCATCCCTTTGTTGAAAATGATGCATATGTAGTTAGTTCTGATGTAAGTCTTGCTGGGTACATTTGTACTCACGTTTGCCTATTTTATGTTTTGCAGAGAGACTTCAGTCTCACTAGTAGTTCCACGTGGACTTCGACGTTTAGCTTGTTACCTCAGCTACGATCTTGTGCCCTCGGCAGGATCTGATAGATAGTCAGGCTTCTCAGCCTTTTTCATTTATAGATGTCTGTACCCAGACATGATAGCTTCCGCTTGTGCTTTGACTTGTATGCTCTGAGTGTTGGGTCATGAGACCCCTGTTTGTAATATCTCGCTCCTCGGAGCCTATTGAATAGACTACTTGAGTCGTAGAGTCATATTGTGATGCCATGTTGTATTGCACATATCGAGCATATTGTGTGTATGCTACTGAAATGCTTGGTATGTGTGGGATCTGACCATCTAGTTGTTTATCTTTGGTAGCCTCTCTTACCGGGAAATGTCTCCTAGTGTTTCCACCGAGCCATGGTAGCTCGCTACTGCTCTGGAACACTTAGGCTGGCCGGCATGTGTCCTTCTTCGTTCCTGTGTCTGTCCCTTCGGGGAAATGTCACGCTTTGAGTACCGGAGCCTGTTAGCCCGCTACAGCCCGGTTTACCGGAGTCCTGCTAGCCCAGTGCTACAGCCCGGACCCACTTGCTGATGACCGACACGTTCGAAGCTGGGTCATGGATGCCTGTCCCTGTAAGTCTGTGCCACTTTGGGTTTACGACTAGCCATGTCAGCCCGGGCTCCTTATCATATGGATGCTAGCGACACTGTCATATACGTGTGCCAAAAGGCGCAAACGGTCCCGGGCAAAGGTAAGGCGACACCCGTGGGAATACCGTGCGTGAGGCCGCAAAGTGATATGAGGTGTTACCAGCTAGATCGATGTGGCATCGAGTCGGGGTCCTGACAGCGTTGGTATCAGAGCTTGACTGCCTGTAGGATTACCAAGCCAAACCGGTCGAAGTTGAGTCTAGAAATTCTTTAGTTATATAAGGGAATTGATTGTGGGATGGAACGTAAGGCTCTTTTTACTCCTTATACCTCATGCCCTTCTGATCTCAGTCATCTTATCTTTCCTGCGGGGATTAAGAACTAGGCTATCTCTTCTTTCTATTAGGATCACGTGTTACTAATCAGTAGACTTATAAGATTGTTGGATTTAAGTCTCAGTTCAGTTCCTACTACTTCCGTATGTTAATTGTTGATCTCGGAACCTTGATATTGTGCTTCTGAGTGGTTATGCCACCATTTTTGTGATTGTCTCAAATCTTTTTGAGCAATTATAGCCGTTATGCTGTCCGAGTCATCCCAGGTTTCTAAATAGTCCGATGCATTTGCAAATCCCTTCCTTCTGTTTCCGATGTTCCCATGGGCCAGATTAACCACACTAATCGGTGTGTTGAGGTAATTATTGCCTCGACATATATGTTGGAATTATTATTATGACCCTAAGTGCTTAGGGGATCATCTAGTGGTCTAGCCATGATTTGTGTTCCCAGTGTGATGATTCTGGCCATCATTCTCGAAAGCATCCCGTGATGCCACTTAGTAGTAGGTATTCTACTCCTGGGTTCTGAACCCGAGATTCACTCTACCTACTTCATGTTGATAGTAATTGCTAGTGCCTTTAGGATATTAGTAACCTTTGCGATAGTCCTTGAAGTCCGTGGTATCTTCTTCTTCCAAATACCATGAACTACTTATGGCAGATGTTTATTGGATCAAAAAAAATCACAATTAGAGTACTCTTGAGGAGTTCTCCATTCATAAATCGTGACTCTGCCAGTTCTACCTTTCTGCATGGGTTATCCGGAAGAAATATGTTGAACTTGGTTCGACAAACTAATCTATGCATCCACAACTCAGAAAGTTATATGTTCCTTTGAGTTGTTCTCTTTAGTTGCATTCTAACCCTCGTCTATCAATTGATAGTCAAGAGTATGCGTGCGTTCGTTCATCGATGCCTATGACTCTTGTGGTCTGTCAAGCCATTCTATTCCGGAATGACTAGGAGAAACAAACTCCAGTACCTCTTCCATATCTAGGATTGGGTCAAAGTAGTTGTATTCTGCAGATCAAGTTGCTAACCCAACTTTTGTTCTGTTCTACCTTGGAGTATTACCATCTTTATATCAAGAATTTCATGAGAATTGCACCACCTTTTGTGAATTCTTGACATAGTGATACTTCTCGCCATCCTTTTTCATTCCTCGGTTCCGTGTTGTCGCAACCGGAACGCCGACAAGTGAATCGTGATGTGTGAATTCAATACTCCTAGCAACCTTGTTGCTTGGTAGTTAAAGGATAATAATTTCATTCTTAGCATGTTGGTTAGTGAATCATCATTCTAGGACTGATCGTGCTACCTAGTCCTTATTTCGGTGCACCCTTTGATCGATGAGTTAGGATCTTGTCAAGTCCTCACTCATTTGATCATATCGTCTTGCCCTGAAAGGCAAGATTGTTCTCGAGCTTAGTAACATACCGGTGGTTCGTGATTTTCTGAATATCTTCTCAGAAGTATTACCAGGTTGTCACCTGACTGTTATGTTGAGCTCGTGATCAAGTTGGTTTCTTGTGAACCACCCTTTCTCCAAAAATCTGTGTTGGATATCCCGGAGCTAGTTGGTTAAGCTAGACAACAACTTGGAGAGTTGGAAGATAAAAGCTTGCCTGACTTAGTTCGTTCCAAAGGGATATTCTTGTGTAGTGTGTGTTGAAGAAAGATGATATCTTCATCGATTGGTCCTTGTGATCAGTTGCTGGATCTATTGTCCTATCAATCCTTTGATTTGAGTGTGGGCTATCGTCAAATCAAATCAGTACCAACGATGCTCGTAATGTTGTCTTATTCGTGGTTGATCCCTCGAGCATACACCATTATATCTTTTGGGTCTGACCAATGCTATCACTTGTTCACTTAACTATGGAATTCCTTTTAAAAGGAAACCCAGATGAATTGTTGTTGTGCCCATTGACAACATCCTTGTCTTCTCCATAATTTTGCTGAACATTAAGCTAGTGTTGGAAACTTTTGAAAGCATTTATTCATGCTAGCTCATGAAGCATATGTTTGGATGAAGGTAGTGACTTCCTTTAATTCATGTGCATCTGATGCAAGTTGCCGCCGTGGATTCGAGAAAGTCAATGTTGATTTCTTTGGAATCATTCCAAATCAGTCATGCACACGTGCGACGAATGCTGTGGTTTGAAGACTTGCAACCTTCAATCTATATGTATCCCTAGCACACCAAGCCACTGGTTGATTTGTTCAAGGAGAAGGAGTTCCTTCATAAGAGCTAATCCGGACTTATGTAAGGACTTCGATACCCTCGTTGATGGTTCCCCCTCCTGAACTCGGTAGTGTTTTATTATAAGACTACCACGTGGTCATGCTTGTCTGGGACAACGTGTTCACATGTTTGTAGCAGAACCAGCTCATGTTTTGGAGCTTGCTATCGTAGTTCATTTCCCGAGAATCTCGCAACGTCATCTCGTCGATTTGTGTTGCAAACTTTCATTTTTCTTCCTAAGACTCGATGAGCCTGGAATATCCTAACACCAACCAGAGCTGAATCTCAGGCAGATATGATGGTTGGAACATTTCCCTAAGAACTATAATATTGGTCTCTCGATAACCGGTAAGGTGGATGTCGTGGCCAACACACCCATCCGGTAGACCTATTATTATAGTATCTTGTTTGAGGAAGTTGGCCACCCCCCCCCCATAGGGATTTCGTAGGATTTACTCCCTAGTTGCCCCTATGGATTTCTGTGTTCCATAGTCCGACCTTTTTACTTGATGTTTTAGATATCAAACCATATCTATGAATGGGTTATACTAGCACATCAAGGAGAACATTAGAAGCAGGGTGCTAAATGTCTCTCGGTCGATCATCCAGATTTTGTTCCTTGGCTTCGCTAAGATGAAATCTGAGAAGTGTTATCTTCCTTTGCATCTGCATCCTCCATCATCATTCATCATGGTAGCAAGTTGTGTTGCCAGGATCCTTGACACGGATGTTGGTAAAACCTTGATGATTGTAGAAATGCTCAAGTTCTTGAGAGCACGCACAAGCGCTACGTGTTATCCTCGGCGCTAGCTGGGTTTGCTCTCAGTTTCCTCGGCAAATGCTATGACCTTTTCAAACAGTAAATTCACTCTCTTTGTTGGGTTCTTCCCCCAGTTACTAGAATCATTCCCAGCATTTGCATTTTGTTCCCAGCTTGCACCGCCAATGTGCTATTCTACCATGGGTCCCTTCCATTTCCGGTGATAAGCAAAAATCATCCATTACGTTGTCTTCAACAAGGTAATCCACATCATCCAAGTCCGAGTATGCCATTCTACCGACCCCCGCCAATCGATTGCTGTGATTTGCCTTAGGCTGATATAGAGAGTCTCAATGATCTCTATATCAAAGGTAATTCTTTTTGCCACTTAAGGGGATATATCTTCGGGTCACCTTCCCTTAGGTGCATCATTATGGTGTCATGTCAACTTAACTCCTCGCTACGTTGACAATCGTTTACCACCTTCTTAGGTGTGGAATCGTTGTCTACCTAGTGAACCTTCGTCATCTGTTCCACTCCATTTCTCTAGAGGTGTGCTTCATCTCTCAGCTCAAGAGATGTTGCTATGTCTCATTCCGTGAGTTAATCCTGAGTTGTTCGATCTTCGAGAAGATCGACCCTTCTAGAGTCTCCTTCTTCCCTCCATGTCATGTTGACAGGATTTCTCAGAGCAAGACTTCAAGACAATAATGGTGTTCAAATCAACGTTCCTATGAAGTGCAACCTGGATCGTGAAGATTGTACTAGTTGCGTTCCCCTTCACCTTACCCTACGCTTGAATCTCGAGACGAGATTCTTGTTTAGTGGGGGTGAGTTGTCACATCCCTAGTTCTGACAATGCCTAGTGCATGCATTAGAGTGTTGCACCATGTTTAAATTTCATTTAAATTTGAAATGGGGATTGTTGAAACCCTAGCACCAAATGAAATTTAACTAGGTTCAATAAATATATTTTCAATAACCCAGAATGCCCTTTGGAAATGTTCATAATTTCTGTTAAAGGTGAAAACCTCTTCCAAAAATGATGAACATATTTATAGGCTATTCCTGGATTTTTGAATTAAATTATATAGTATTTGCATTTGGGCATTTAATTGCTAATAATATTTTAAATGCTCAAATAATCACAAACTGAAATGTTTACTGTTGGAAATATTCCAAACAGTGGCCACAGTCAGTTGCACGATTTTTGGAAAGGCTCTGGCATTTTTAATAAATCCAAACACAATTACAGAAAATAGAAAACAGTAACTAAAATAGAAATAAAAGAGAGGAGAGAAACCTTACCTGGCGCTCACCTGGTAGCCCACCTGGCCCAGCAGCACGGCCCAGCCCGCCACCGCTACTCCCCTGTCGTCTTCCTCCTCGCCAGAAGGACGCGGACACCGCGACGCCGCCGTGCGCGCCACCTCCACCCTGCTCTGGCCACCTCCTGCTTCCTCCCCGAGCCCTCTGGTGACGCCACGCACTTCCCCTCGCCCCCTGCACCTCCCCTCTTTTCCCCTGGACCCCGTTCCCTCCTCTGCTTCCCTCCCTGCACGCGCCCGAGCGGAGCCCATCGCCGCCGACGCCGTTACCGGGGCCACAGCCACCCCCTCGCTCCCACTATGCATCCCTGAGCTCCGCCCTGACCCCGTGAAGCTACCCACGCGACGCACGCGACCAGAGGAGGCCGCAGTCGACCGGAGCATCGTCGTCTTCACCTCCGGTGCCCGGAGATCGACTCCACCGATTCGGCGCGTCCAGAGCCTCCCCGGCCCCGCCGTCTGCACCGTCTGACTCGCCGTGAGCCACTTACCTTATTCCCTAACTCCTTGTGCTCGCCCCCGTGATGTAGCGTCGTTCCCCACGAGCCCGAAAGCTCACCGCCGCCGGCCATGCCGCCGTCATGGCTACAGACGCCGTAGCTCGTGCCTGGGCGCGTCATAGCACTCGGTTTGCTCCCAGGAGCCCGTAGCGCCCACCAGACCCTCCTCCCGTGCCCCCGAACGCCAACCCCGACCTCGCCCGAGCTCCGGCCGCCGCCTCGGGCTCCACTCCGGCACGCTCCGGCCTCCCCAGCTCATCCCACATGCTCCACTGGTTGCGGACGATGACGGGCTACGCCCCGGTGGTCTCCGCGCGCTTTTCCGCCGCCTGTAGCCCATTCCGGCGAAGCACCGCCGCGCGGTTTGGTCGTCGCCGGCCGAACTCCGGCGAGGCTGACGTGGCGGCTTATTTAGCGCTAATCCCCACCATTAGCCACCCCACCAGCCACTGACAGTGGGCCCCGTAGTGGGTCAAAGCCCGGGTCAACGCGGGATTAGCCCCTGTGTCACTGACGTGTGGCCCCCACACGTCAGGTTTGACCGAGCCAGCCCAGTTGACCCTGCTGACGTCACTGTGACGTGGGGCTGACGCAATAAGTATTTTCTGGATTTAATATTATTCAGGAAATTTCAGAAAATGCCTAAAACTTCTAAAATTCATAGAAATTCAACCGTAGCTCCAAATTAAATAAATTATATATGAAAAATTATCAGAAAAATTCAAGGAATCCATCTGTACCATTTTCATGCATGTTAGAACAACTTATAGCTGCTGTTTAGCACAAATCAATTAAAGGGCATTTATTTAATCACATATGGAGTTTGAATTTGAATTTTATATTCAAACCAACTTCATTTAATCTGTTGCTAGTTGCATTAGCCCAACACACATTCATCTTGTCATGTCATGATCATGCATCATATTGTGCATTGCATTGATTGTGTTCCCTTCTGTGTTGCCGGTATTTGTCCCCTCTCGATAGACGTGATACCGATGATGTGATCGTTGACACTGATGAAGACTCAATGCTATCTTCAGAAGTGCCAGGCAAGCAAAACCCCCTTGTTCATTCCGATACAATCCTACTCTCTCGCTCCTGCTCTCTTTTACTGCATTAGGACAACACCGATTCATCTGTTACTTGCTGCGGTAGCTGAACCCCTTTATCCTTTGCATGACCTGTCATTGCCACAGTAAATAGATGAAACCCACTAGCATGAGTAGGAGTTGTTTGAGCCCTGTTGTGCCTACTCATTCATGTTTGTTTGTCATGCCTGCTACTGCTTAGAGTTGAGTCAGGTCTGATTCATCGGGGATGAATCAGAGGCGTGTGAACATATCCTACTGTGTGTGAGCTAAGTGTGTGAACACGATTTGGTAAAGGTAGCGGTGAGAGGCCATGTAGGAGTACATGGTGGGTTGTCTCATTGCAGCCGTCCTTAGGAACTGAGTTCTGTGTTTGTGATCCACGATTCAGCTACTACCATACATTGGGCCCTGAAATATGACCCCGCTCGACTTCTTATTCACCCTAGTCCTCTGTCCAGGAGTTGCAAGTAGTTTCTGGTGTTTGTAGCTTACTGGAGGCCGTGGACAGCGCTGACCGTAGGGGTGGGCTGTGATGCGGTAGGTACGTGGCCGGGTAAACCGGGCGCCCGTTTGGTGTCACGGAACCCTGTTCACATCGTTTGGGGCTGTGAGCGAAACTCCGGCCGGATCTCCTCATGGATGGAACCCGAATAGGCGATAAACCTGGACTAGAGACTTGAGTGTTTAGGTAGGTCGTGGTCTACACCCACGTCGGCTTTCGCTTGAAGTCTGCCGAGCACATGTCGTGTGCAGACGCTAAGTGGTGGAAACATGTATGAAGAAGTACACCCCTGCAGGGTTAACATCATCTATTCGAATAGTCGTGTCCGCGGAAAAGGACTTCTGGGTTGCTTATATCAGTTCATAGACAAGTGAAAGTGGATACTCTAAAATACGCAAGATAAGCGTGAGTGCTATGGAAGGCGTTCTCGTAGGGAGACGGGAGCGGATCCATAGTGGTGTATTGATATGGTGAATATGTGGACTCGTGTGCGCCACCTCAAAAAAGTTACTTGCAGTCGTAGTTCAGGATAGCCACCGAGTCAAAGCTGGCTTGCTGCAGTTAAACCCCACCATCCCTTTGTTGAAAATGATGCATATGTAGTTAGTTCTGATGTAAGTCTTGCTGGGTACATTTGTACTCACGTTTGCCTATTTTATGTTTTGCAGAGAGACTTCAGTCTCACTAGTAGTTCCACGTGGACTTCGACGTTTAGCTTGTTACCTCAGCTACGATCTTGTGCCCTCGGCAGGATCTGATAGATAGTCAGGCTTCTCAGCCTTTTTCATTTATAGATGTCTGTACCTAGACATGATAGCTTCCGCTTGTGCTTTGACTTGTATGCTCTGAGTGTTGGGTCATGAGACCCCTGTTTGTAATATCTCGCTCCTCGGAGCCTATTGAATAGACTACTTGAGTCGTAGAGTCATATTGTGATGCCATGTTGTATTGCACATATCGAGCATATTGTGTGTATGCTACTGAAATGCTTGGTATGTGTGGGATCTGACCATCTAGTTGTTTATCTTTGGTAGCCTCTCTTACCGGGAAATGTCTCCTAGTGTTTCCACCGAGCCATGGTAGCTCGCTACTGCTCTGGAACACTTAGGCTGGCCAGCATGTGTCCTTCTTCGTTCCTGTGTCTGTCCCTTCAGGGAAATGTCACGCTTTGAGTACCGGAGTCCTGTTAGCCCGCTACAGCCCGGTTTACCGGAGTCCTGCTAGCCCAGTGCTACAGCCCGGACCCACTTGCTGATGACCGACACGTTCGAAGCTGGGTCATGGATGCCTGTCCCTGTAAGTCTGTGCCACTTTGGGTTTACGACTAGCCATGTCAGCCCGGGCTCCTTATCATATGGATGCTAGCGACACTGTCATATACGTGTGCCAAAAGGCGCAAACGGTCCCGGGCAAAGGTAAGGCGACACCCGTGGGAATACCGTGCGTGAGGCCGCAAAGTGATATGAGGTGTTACCAGCTAGATCGATGTGGCATCGAGTCGGGGTCCTGACAGCTTCTCCCAAAAGGTGTGTACAGCAAGGATGATTGTGGTAAACTAAAAATCAAAGACTAATATAATATACAACGCTCCAAGCAAAACACATATCATGTGGCGAATAAAAATATAGCTCCAAGTAAAGTTACCAATGAACGAAGACGAAAGAGGGGATGCCTTCCTGGGGCATCCCCAAGCATAGGCTTTTGGCTATCCTTGAATATCTTGGGGTGCCATGGGCATCCCCAAGCTTAGGCTCTTTCCACTCCTTATTCGATAGTCCATAAAAGCTTTACCCAAAACTTGAAAACTTCACAACACAAAACTCAACAGAAAATCTTATAAGCTCTGTTAGTGAAAGAAAACAAAACCACCACATAAGGTACTGTAATAAACTCATTCTTTATTTATTTTGATGCTAAACCTACTGTATTCCAACTTCTCTATGGTTTATAAACTATTTTACTAGCCATAGATGCATCAAAATAAGCAAACAACACACGAAAAACAGAATCTGTCAAAAACAGAACAGTCTGTAGCAATCTGTAACTAACACAAACATCTGGAACTCTAAAAATCGTACCAAAATAGGAAGTCCTGGAAAATGTATCTATTAATCGGCAGCAAAAAGAATCAACGCAAAATCACATTTCTGTGAGTTAACAAAACTAAATTCGTGCGCGCAAAGTTTCTGTTTTTCAGCAGAATCAAATCAACTATCATCATAGGTTATCCTATAGGTTCTACTTGGCACAAACACTAATTAAAAGATAAAAACACATCTAAACAGAAGGTAGATGCAAGATTTATTACTAAACAGGAACAAAAACAAAAAACACAAATAAAATTGGGTTGCCTCCCAACTAGCACTATCATTTAACGCCCCTAGCTAGGTATAAAAGCGAAGATAGATCTAAGTAGTGCCATCTTTAATTTTCAGTTTTTTAGCGGAGTCATGCTCGAATCCGGGAGGTTCTTTCCGCTTCCCTTCATACTCAGAAATTTTTAGATCTAAAGAATCCAACCGCTTATTGCAAAGAGTAATCAACATATTCATGCGGTGAAGATTTCCGCTAACACTTTTAAGATGCTCAAGAGACTTTTGTAAAAAATTGTTACTTCGCAAATCTTTCCAAACACTTGGGTTTCTTCTTGGGTAGGATGAGGTCCTCCCTTTTGAGGTAGTGTTCCCACTATTCCCTCTATAATTTCATGTGTGATACTGGGATCAATTTCAATAAGTTTCCCTTGGCAATGCAATCCAAGAGTTGTCTATGCGTCATATTTAACCCAACATAAAAATTGTGAAGAAGAATTCTAAAGTTCACTTCTAGGGTGCACTTGCGATAAGATTCCATCATCCTATACCAGGCATCTTTTAAGTTTTCTCCTTGCATTTGCTTGAAGTGAAGAACTTCAAACTCGGGAGACATAGGAGCGGATAAGGAACTAGACATAACAACGAGCAATCAACGGGCAAGCAAAAGAGAAGAGGAGGAGATTGGAAAAGAGAGGGCGAATAAAATGGCAAGGGTGAAGTGGGGGAGAGGAAAACGAGAGGCAAATGGCAAATAATATAAATGCGAGGGAGGTGGGTTTGTGATGGGTACTTGGTATGTCTTGACTTGAGCGAAGACCTCCCTGGCAACGGCGCTAGAAATCCTTCTTGCTATGTATTGAGCTTGCGTTGGTTTTCCTTGAAGAGGTAAGGGTGATGCAGCAAAGTAGCGTAAGTATTTCCCTCAGTTTTTGAGAACCAAGATATCAATCCAGTAGGAGGCTCCTCAAAAGTCCCACACACCTGCACAAACAAACAAAGAACTCGCAACCAACGCAATAAAGGGGTTGTTAATCCCTTCACAGCCACTTGCGAAAGTGAGATCTAATAGAGATAGTATGATAAGATAAATATATTTTTGGTATTTTATAATATAGATGCAAAAAGTAAACATGAAAATAAAAGTAGATTGGAAGCAAATATGATAAGAGATAGACCCGGGGGCCATAGGTTTCACTAGAGGCTTCTCTCAAGATAGCATAAGTATTACGGTGGGTGAACAAATTACTGTCGAGCAATTGATAGAAAAGCGAATAATTATGAGATTATCTAGGCATGATCATGTATATAGGCATCACGTCCGCAACAAGTAGACCGACTCCTGCCTGCATCTACTACTATTACTCCACACATCGACCGACTCCTGCCTGCATCTAGAGTATTAAGTTCATAAAGAACAGAGTAATGCCTTAAGCAAGATGACATGATTTAGAGGGATAAACTCAAGCAATATGATATAAACCCCATCTTTTTATCCTCGATGGCAGCAATACAATACGTGCCTTGTTGCCCCTGCTGTCACTGGGAAAGGACACCGCAAGATTGAGCCCAAAGCTAAGCACTTCTCCCATGGCAAGAAAGATCAATCTAGTAGGCCAAACCAAACTGATATTTCGAAGAGACTTGCACTCCAAGTCCTCTGGATCACGTTTGTTCCAAAAATCATGCTCCTGAAGGTTTCATTCCGTTTGGACTCCATTTGATATTCCTTTTCTTCGAAATACTGAAATAGGCAAAAAACAGCAATACGGGCTCGGTTTCCAGTTAGTAGGTTAGTCCCAAAAATGATATAAATATGTAAAATAAAGCCCATAAACATCCAAAAGGGGTAATATAATAGCATGGAACAATCAAAAATTATAGATACGTTGGAGACGTATCAGTGAGTCGCGTAGATCATGTTTACTATTTTTACCTCTGGTGGGAATTTTTTCTGTCCCCGAGTGTTCGGCTAGCGAGGCTCATCCTTGTCTTCACTTGGTGTTTCCCTTCCCTTGTGTTCGGCATTTAGCTTGCCGGCCTGCTTGAAGACCCAACATACTCTATGAGTGTGGTTCGCAGGTTTTTCGGGGGTGCCATGAATTTGGCACAGTCTGTCCAGGACTTTGTTCAGGCCAGACGGTCCCTCTTTGCTGCCTTTAAATGGCTTCTTTTGTTGACCAGGTCGAGAGCCCCTGAATCCGGTGTTTACCGCTGTGTTGTCCGGACTTTCTTACTTGTTTCGACGCTTGTTTTTATTACGCCGTGGCTTCCCATTGCCATCCCTGATTTTGGATGTGCCTGGGTCGCTAGTGCCTCTTCGGGCCAACCAGCTGTCTTCACCCGCGCAAAAGTGGGTCATAAGGCTTGTTAGGGCTGCCATTGTCCTCGGCTTTTCTTGGACGAGGTGTCTGGCGAGCCACTCATCCCGGATACTGTGCTTGAAGGCCGCTAGGGCTTCAACATCCGGAAAATCGACAATTTGATTCTTCTTAGTGAGGAATTGATGACCCGCAAGTATACGGGATAGTTGTAGCCTCTTTCGATAAGTAAGAGTGTCAAACCCAACGAGGAGCTAAAGGTAGAGCAAATATTCTCTCAAGTCCTATCTGCCGCTGATACGACTCTACGCACGCTTAGTGTTCGCTTTACCTACAACAAGTATGAAACTAGAAGTACTTTGTAGGTATAGTTGGATAGGTTTGCAAGATAATAAAGAGCACGTAAATAAAAAGTAGGGGCTGTTTAGATAAAGAAGCAATAAAGTAAATATAGCGAGTGTGGAAAAGTGGTGGTAGGAGTGGTGAAATTGTCCCTAAGCAATTGACTATGTTACTAGACCGGTAACCACTATTGCAATTCTATTTGAGGGAGAGGCATAAGCTAACATACTTTCTCTACTTGGATCATATGCACTTATGATTGGAACTCTAGCAAGCATCCACAACTACTAAAGATTCATTAAGGTAAAACCCAACCATAGCATTAAAGCATCAAGTCCCCTTTATCCCATACGCAAACAACCTACTTACTCCGGTCTGTGCTTCTGTCACTCACGCCACCGACCATAAGCAAATCATAAACATATTGCAAACCCTACAGCGGGAATCCCTCACGCTTGCGCAACACGGAGACCACCATAGGATAGCACCAATAATAAAACATTGAACTCAAACCAATCATAGCAATTCATCAATCACCGATAGGACAACGAAAATCTACTCAGACATCAAAGGATGGCAATACATCATTGGATAATAATATGAAGCATAAAGCACCATGTTCAAGTAGAGGGTACAGCGGGTTGCGGGAGAGTGGACCGCTGAATATAGATGGGGGAAGGTGAGGGAGATGTTGGTGAAGATGGCGGAGGTGTTGGTAAAGATCGCGGTGATGATGATGGCCCTCGACACCGCTCCGGCGCCACCGGAAGCAAGGGGGAGAGGGGCCCCCTTCTTCTTCTTCTTCCTTGACCTCCTCCCTAGATGGGAGAAGGGTTTCCCCTCTGGTCCTTGGCTCCCATGGCTTGGGAGGGGCGAGAGCCCCTCCGAGATTGGATCTATCTTTCTGTTTCTCTCTGTTTCTGCGTTCTCACATTCTGCCCCTTCACCGTTTCTTATATATCCGGAGATCCGTCACTCCGATTGGGGTGAATCTTTCGCCCAGATCTTT
Source organism: Triticum dicoccoides (assembly GCF_002162155.2). Classification (NCBI taxonomy): domain Eukaryota; kingdom Viridiplantae; phylum Streptophyta; class Magnoliopsida; order Poales; family Poaceae; genus Triticum; species Triticum dicoccoides. The sequence goes on from NC_041391.1 coordinate 305,284,350, forward strand.
CTCATAAAATTAGCTTTCTTGCGGCAAAACAAGAGCATCAACCGCCTTACAGGGGGCCCAGGAGAGTCCAGGGCGCGCCTGCCTCCCTGGGGCGTGCCCCCTATCTCCTGGCCCCCTCGGGCACCGTCTCGCGTTGATTTTACTTCCCAAAAATCATAAATATTCCAAAATAATTCTCCATCCGTTTTTATCCTGTTTGGCCTCTGTTTGGTATGGGTTTTCTACGAAACATAAAACATGCAACAAACAGGAACTGGCACTGGGCACTGGATCAATATGTTAGTCCCAAAAATAATATAAAAAGTTGCCAAAAGTATATCAAAGTTGAAGAATATTGGCATGGAAAAATCAAAAGTTATAGATACGACGGAGATGTATCAGCATCCCCAAGCATAATTCCTGCTCGTCCTCGAGTAGGTAAATGATAAAAAAGATAATTTTTGATGTGGAATGCTACCTAGCATAATCTTGATCATGTAATATAATCATGGCATGAATATTAACACACGAGTGATTCAAGGCAATAGTCTATCATTTGACATAAAAACAATAATACTTAGGGCATCCCAACAAACAATCATGTCTTTCAAAATATCAATGCTTCCAGAACGTTATCCCTACAAAATCATATATTCTTGTATGCTCCATTTTCTTAACACAAGGTACCCCTCATGCCTATCCCGGTGTCAGCCAAGCAATTGTTTCATACTTTAGTATTCTCAAACTTTTTCAACTTTCACGCAATACATGTGCGTGAACCATGGATATAGCACTATGGGTGGAATAGAATATGATGGTGGATGTTATGTGGAGAAGACAAAAAGGAAGAAAGTCTCACATCGACGCGGCTAATCAACGGGCTATGGAGATGCCCATCAACTGATGTCGATGCGAGGAGTAGGGAGTGCCATGCAACGGATGCACTAGAGCTATAAGTGTATGAAAGCTCAAACTGAAAACTAAGTGGGTGTGCATCCAACTTGCTTGCTCATGAAGACCTAGGGCATTTGAGGAAGCCCGTCGTTGGAATATACAAGCCAAGTTCTATAATGAAAATTCCCACTAGTATATGAAAGTGACAATATATGAGACTCTCTATATGAAGAACATGGTGCTACTTTGAAGCACAAGTGTGGAAAAAGGATAGTAACATTGCCCCTTTTCTTTTCTTCTTCTTTTTTCTTCTTCTTTTTTCTTTTTTTTTGGGTGGGCTTCTTTGGCCCCTTTTTTTATTTAGGCTTCTTTGGCCTCTCTTTTTTTCTTTTTTTTCATGGGGCAATGCTCTATAATGATGATCATCACACTTTTATTTACTTATAACTCAATATTACAACTCGATACTAGAACAAAGATATGACTCTATATGAATGCTTCCGGCGGTGTACCGGGATGTGCAAAGATCTAGCATAGCAATGACATCAAAAAACGGACAAGCCATGAAAACATCATGCTAGCTATCTTACGATCATGCAAAGCAATATGACAATGAATGCTCAAGTCATGTATATGATGATGATGGAAGTTGCATGGCAATATATCTCGGAATGGCTATGGAAATGCCATGATAGGTAGGTATGGTGGCTGTTTTGAGGAAAATATAAGGAGGCTTATGTGTGATAGAGCGTATCGTATCATGGGGTTTGGATGCACCAGCGAAGTTTGCACCAACTCTTGAGGTGAGAAAGGGCAATGCACGGTACCGAAGAGGCTAGTAATGATGGAAGGGTGAGAGTGCGTATAATCCATGGACTCAACATTAGTCATAAAGAACTCGCATACTTATTGCAAAAATTTATTAGCCCTTGAAACAAAGTACTACGCGCATGCTCCTAGGGGGGAGGTTGGTAGGAGTTAACCATCGCACGCCCCCGACCTTCACGCAAAGATAAACAATCAAAATATAATGCGCGCCAATTTGGTTACATAGTTAGTAGACCATACGTGCATGCTTCGGGAATCACAAACCTTAACACCAACATCCTTACTAAACACAACCATCTACTAGTACCTCCCACATATTATCACCTCTATATCGCAAAACTATTCCAAGGAATCAAACATATCATATTCAGTGATCCATAAGTTTATGTAGGATTTTATGACTAACCATGTGATTGACCAATTCCTGTCACCTCTCTAAATAGATATAAGTGAAGCAAGAGAGTTTAATTCTTTCTACAAAATATATGCCCATGCTCTAACAAATATAAGTGAAGCAAAAGAGCATTCTACAAATGGCGCTTTTCTATGTGAAGAGAAACAAGCAATCCAAACTTCAAATAATATAAGTGAAGCACATGAAGCATTCTATAAAGCCATACTCAAAAGATTTAAGTGAAGTGAAATGAGCATTCTATAAATCAACCAAGGACTATCTCATACCAGCATGGTGGATAAAAGAAAAGTAAAAACTAAATGCAAAAGACGCTCCAAGACTTGCACATATCGCATTAACAAAACGAATACGAAAACATACCGATACTTGTTGAAGAAAGAGGGGATGCCTTCCGGGGCATCCCCAAGCTTAGACGCTTGAGTCTCCTTGAATATTTACTTGGGATGCCTTGGTCATCCCCAAGCTTGAGCTCTTGCCTCTCTTCCTTTTCCTCATATCGAGATCTTCTCGATCAAACACTTCATCCACACAAAACTTCAACAGAAAACTCGGTAAGATCCGTTAGTATAATAAAGCAAAGCACTACTCTAAGTACTGTTGCAAACCAATTCATATTTTATTTTTGCATTTTGTCTACTGTAATATAACTTTTTCATGGCTTAATCCACTGATATAAATTGATAGATTCATCAAAACAAGCAAACTATGCATCAAAAACAGAATCTGTCAAAAACAGAACAGTCTGTAGCAATCTGAACATCCACCATACTTCTGGTACCCCAAAAATTATACCAAAATTAGGAAAACTAAAAACGTTGTACAGCAAGACAGTGCAAAAGGAACCAGAACCATTTGACTTTCCAATAAAAAATGTAAAATCGCGCACTACAGCCAAAGTTTCTGTCCTGCACCGTACAAACCAACAAGCATTGTAAACATCCTAAACGCAAACCTTGGCACATTATTTTTATAATACAATGGAATTGTACAAGGGGGTAATTATTTTTGATGAAAAGTTTCTGTAATCAAGATTCACAAAGTTTCCGTGAGCATGAACAAAGTTCAAGGCTAGCTCCCACTTCAACAATGCTTGTCTTTCTCACTTTCACTTTCCTTTTTGAAAAGTTTTTAGGTTCCCCTCTTTATTTATTTTTTTGTTTTTAAACTATATAAAAGCACTGAACAGAAATAAATGACTCTCTAAAACTTCCGGGTTGTCTCCCTGGCAGTGCTTTCTTTAAAGCCATTAAGCTAGGCATATAGTGCTCAAGTAATGGATCCACCCGGATCCCAAGGTATATCAAAGCCAATTTTAATTAACAATGATTTGTAATTTAGTAGTGAGCACAAAGTAACATATATCAAAGCCACTCTCTTCCTATGCATCGGCATGTCATAAAAGAACAATTCATGCACACCAAGTAAAGGCCAATGCATAGTATAAGCAGTTTCTTGCAATTCTATCGTGTTGGAAACATAAAGAGGCGGAGATGTAGTTCCTCTCTCATAATAATTGCAAGTAGGAGCAGCAAGCACATGCATATTATATTCATCAAAATCATCATGTGCAATGGTAAAAGGCAAGCCATCTATATAATCCTTAACAAGCACAAACTTCTCCGATATAGTGTAGTTTGGAGAATTCAAAAAGATAATAGGACTATCATGCGTGGGTGCAATAGCAACAATTTCATGTTTAACATAAGGAACTATAGCAAGTTCATCTCCATAAGCGTAATTCATATTGGCATCTTGGCCACAAGCATAGCAAGCATCATCAAAAATGGATATTTCAAACAAATTCAAGGGATCATAACAATCATCATAGCAATCATCCTTCGGTAAGCACGGAGGGGAATTAAACAATGTATGAGTTGAAGAGTTACTCTCATTAGAAGGTGGGCACGGGTGATCAATCCGCTCTTCCTCCTTTTGTTCTTCGCTCTCCTCATCATCTTTTTCATCCAATGAGCTCACAGTTTCATCAATTTCTTCTTCCATAGCTTCCTGCAAAATATTAGTCTCTTCTTGGAAAGCGGAGACTTTCTCAATAAATGAATCAATATTGTAATTGTATTCATAATTTTCATAGCAATATTTCAATATAGCAAAATTTTCAGGCCTATAAACATCATCATCTAAAGCTTCATACTTTTCAAACAAAGATTCAATTTCATAAGCAGCCTTAAAAGCAACAAATTCTTCAATTCTTTTAACATCATAGTAATCATATATACCATTAGCATAAGAAGCTAAGGTTTCATTATCATTAAATTTGCATGAAAAGGGAAGGTGTGGAGCCTTCATCCTAGTGCAACAATTATAATCATATCTCAAGCATAGATCCCGAGCATACCAACGCAACATATTAATTTGATCCCAAAATAGTTTCCCTTTTTGTGTCAAGCGATAATCCTTAAAGTATTCACGTTGATCCAATGTTACTCCCATTATAAAGTTGAATAGGGTTTTCTCAGGATTATCAAAGTAGTACATAACATTTTTCACATGATGATCATCGAGGGTTTTAGGAGGTTCCCCATCTCCATGAGTAGCAAGTACACCGAATTTTTTGGGTATTTCATGTTCCATATCCATAATTAAAGATAGAGAACAACTTAGAACAGCAAATAAACTTACTTGGTGATAAAGCAAACAAGCACACACGAGAATATTCACCCCATGCTATGACTCCCCGGCAACGGCGCCAGAAAAAGGTCTTGATGACCCGCAAGTATACGGGATAGTTGTAGCCTCTTTCGATAAGTAAGAGTGTCGAACCCAACGAGGAGCTAAAGGTAGAGCAAATATTCTTTCAAGTCCTATCTGCCGCTGATACGACTCTACGCACGCTTAGTGTTCGCTTTACCTAGAACAAGTATGAAACTAGAAGTACTTTGTAGGTATTGTTGGATAGGTTTGCAAGATAATAAAGAGCACGTAAATAAAAAATAGGGGCTGTTTAGATAAAGAAGCAATAAAGTAAATATAGCGAGTGTGGAAAAGTGGTGGTAGGAGTGGTGAAATTGTCCCTAAGCAATTGACTATGTTACTAGACCGGTAATCACTATTGCAATTCTATTTGAGGGAGAAGCATAAGCTAACATACTTTCTCTACTTGGATCATATGCACTTATGATTGGAACTCTAGCAAGCATCCACAACTACTAAAGATTCATTAAGGTAAAACCCAACCATAGCATTAAAGCATCAAGTCCCCTTTATCCCATACGCAAACAACCTACTTACTCGGGTCTGTGCTTCTGTCACTCACGCCACCCACCATAAGCAAATCATAAACATATTGCAAACCCTACAGCGGGAATCCCTCACGCTTGCGCGACACGGAGAGCACCATAGGACAGCACCAATAATAAAACATGCAACTCAAACCAATCATAGCAATTCATCAATCACCGATAGGACAACGAAAATCTACTCAGACATCATAGGATGGCAACACATCATTGGATAATAATATGAAGCATAAAGCACCATGTTCAAGTAGAGGGTACAGCGGGTTGCGAGAGAGTGGACCGCTGAATATAGATGGGGTAAGGTGAGGGAGATGTTGGTGAAGATGGCAGAGGTGTTGGTAAAGATCGTGGTGATGATGATGGCCCCCGGCAGCGCTCCGGCGCCACCGGAAGCAAGGGGGAGAGAGGCTCCCTTCTTCTTCTTCTTCCTTGACCTCCTCCCTAGATGGGAGAAGGGTTTCCCCTCTGGTCCTTGGCTCCCATGGCTTGGGAGGGGCGAGAGCCCCTCCGAGATTGGATCTATCTCTCTGTTTCTCTCCGTTTCTGCGTTCTCACATTCTACCCCTTCACCGTTTCTTTTATATCCGGAGATCCGTCACTCCGATTGGGGTGAATCTTTCGCCCAGATCTTTCTCATAAAATTAGCTTTCTTGCGGCAAAAGAAGAGCATCAACTGCCTTACGGGGGGGGCCAGGAGAGTCTAGGGTGCGCCTGCCTCCCTGGGGCGCGCCCCCCTATCTCCTGGCCCCCTCGGGCACCGTCTCGCGTTGATTTTACATCCCAAAAATCATAAATATTCCAAAATAATTCTCCATCCGTTTTTATCCTGTTTGGCCTCTGTTTGGTATGGGTTTTTTGCGAAACATAAAACATGCAACAAACAGGAACTGGCACTGGGCACTGGATCAATATGTTAGTCCCAAAAATAGTATAAAAATTGCCAAAAGTATATGAAAGTTGAAGAATATTGGCATGGAAAAATCAAAAATTATAGATATGACAGAGACGTATCAGGAATCTATTCAAGCTTGCGGGCAGACTTGCCGAGCTATTGGATTATGTGACTTGAATCGTCAGCGTCCGGAGGTCGAACATAGGTTCCTTGAAAATTGGCCCTGAAAGCATCCTCAAGTTCCTCCCAACTTCCGATTGAATTTTCGGGGAGGCTTTTCAACCAGTGTCGAGGTGGTCCCTTCAACTTGAGGGGAAGGTATTTGATGGCGTGGAGGTCGTCCCCACGAGCCATGTGAATATGCAGGATAAAATCCTCAATCCAGACCCCGGGGTCTGTCGTTCTGTCATATGCCTCTATGTTCACGGGTTTAAAACCGTGTGGAAATTCATGGTCCAGTACCTCTTCGGTGAAGCACAGAGGGTGAGCAGCCCCTCTGTATCTGGACGTGTTGTGGCATGCTGTCGACTGTTGTTGTGTCCAGTGCTGATTCCGAACTGGTATTCGATCAGTTTGTTCGTTTTGGTGACCATAATCCTGCACCGGAGCATGTCTTCTAGATCCGTAGATGGACCTCTTCGCGCTGGCCTTTTTGTCCAAGAGCTCACGTAAATCGTGTGTAGCGTCAGTAGCTGCTCTGTTGCGGTCATGAAGTGGTTGGTCCGGCCTATTGGTCGTATTGTTCTTCGGCGGAATGGCCTCATCGTCGAATTCTGGCAGCAACTTGCGCTTTGGGTAGCTCTTTGTGTGGCGATCATTGCCGTATTTTTCTTCAGTGTCTAGCACTTTATTCCATCTGTGGTTGAGCGTTTCCTGCGCGGCCTTAAGTCTTTGCTTCTGCTTCTTTAGACTCCTCGCAATGGCCATAAGCCTTTTGTGGAGGTTATCTCGTTCCAAACATTTTTCCGGGATGATGAATGCATCGTCGTCCGGACTGTGCTCCTCTCTCGAGGCAGGTTGATGAATTCGTCCCTCGGGATTGCTGTGATCGGGCGTCTGCTCCGGGCTGTGTTCGGCGTGAGCTAGCTCATCCTGCTCCATTGCTGGGTCCATATGGTCATCGTTGCCTTTGGAGTTGACTGGGGTGTCGATCTTTCTAGCGCTGTTATCATTGTTTTTACTGTGGCTGGACTTAGAGCGGCGTCTGCGCCATCGTTTTGGCTTTTGTCCGGGGTTTTATCATCCGTTTTGTCGCCATCGTCCTCCTTAGGCGTGTCCACCATGTATATATCATATGATGAGGTGGCCGTCCAGCGCCCCGTGGGCGGTGGTTCTGAATCGTCCCCTGCGCCAATGTCCATACCGTCGATGTCATCGGAGTCGAAGTCAAGCATGTATGTTACGTCATTGACAGTGGCTATGAAGTGGGTGGTGGGTGGGCAACGAATTTCTTTGTCGCCTTCTTCCCCCTTGAGCCGGACATAGTTCGGCCAAGAGTCTCCTGACAAAGAGAGAGACCTTAATGAATTCAGCATGTCGCCAAAGGGCGAGTGCTGGAAGATATCCGCAACGGTGAACTCCATTACCGGAGCCCAACCAGATTTGGTGGCTCGGGGGTGCGCGGTCTGGAACCTACAGCCGGACACGAGTCCGGGGGTCCGGTGACACAAGCTTCCTTGGGGGTTGAGTCTGTGCTCGGCTCTACCGCCAATGAGTGTGCGGCCTCCGGGGCAGGGTCCATCCACCCGTCCACGGACGACGCGATCTGCCCCGGATTTAGGTCTGGAGCCCCTGCAGGTGCGATATCCCGAGTATTGTCCGACAGCAAGTCTAAGCCGTGCTCGCCGTGACTGTTCGGCGCTCCTGGCGTAGGCCCGAATCCGTCGAAGATCAAGTCTCCACGGATATCGGCCGTGTAGTTCAAGTTTCCGAACCTGACCTGATGGCCAGGGGCGTAGCTGTCGATCTGCTCCAGATGGCTAAGCAGATTGGCCCGCAGTGCGAAGGTGCCGAACATGAAGATCTTTCCGGGGAGAAAAGTCTCACCCCGGACTATGTTGTTGTTGATGATTGAAGGAGCCATCGAGCCTTGCAGCGACGACACAGAGGAACTCTCAATGAAAGCACCAATGTCGGTGTCAAAACCGGCGGATCTCGGGTAGGGGGTCCCGATCTATGCGTCTAAGGCTAATGGTAACAGGAGGCAGGGGACACGATGTTTACCCAGGTTCGGGCCCTCTCGATGGAGGTAAAACCCTACTTCCTGCTTGATTGATATTGATGATATGAGTATTACAAGAGTTGATCTACCACGAGATCATAGAGGCTAAACCCTATAAGCTAGCCTATGATGATTATGATTGTGATGGTCTATGGACTAAACCCTCCAGTTTATATAGACACCGGAGGGGGCTAGGGTTTACACAGAGTCGGTTAGAAAGAAGGAGATCTAACATCTGGATCGCCAAGCTTGTCTTCCACGCAAAGGAGAGTCCCACCCGGACACGGGACGAAGTCTTGAGTCTTGTATCTTCACGGTCCAACAATCCGGCCAATGTATATAGTCCGGTTGTCCGGATACCCCCTAATTTAGGACTCCCTCACCCACTATTTGGGAGAAGCAAA
>NC_041391.1:305293477-305361843 GCF_002162155.2 Triticum dicoccoides
TGTTTTAGAAAAATGCGTCTGTAAGACATGGTTCCCCCTCCCAATTCCCCATTCATACCTCGTGGGCGCCAAATCACCTTCTCCCAGGAAGATCCCTTCTCCCCAGCCACGAACCTCGGCCCCTCCTCCATGGCACCCCCACCGCACCAAATTCACCGCCGCCCTCCTCCCCAATGTCGAATTCGTTGTCTGTTTGTCATCATGCACTGGGTTGTGTGCCTCTTACTCCATGCTGCCAAAGCTACCTCGACGATGGCCGCATGAACCATACCGGAGCCGATTCACCCTCGCCGTTGTGCACGATGCAGGAGCGGCTCCAACTTCGGATGCGTCAAGGGCCCCGGCGCTGCTTCCCTGTAGCCATCGACCGTCGCGACATCTCTGCTTTCCTGCCGCCGGTAGCCACTGAGGGAGTCCCGGATTAAGGGGTCCTCGGACAGCCGGACTATATACATGCGCCGGACTGTTGGGCTATTAAGATACAAGATAGAAGACTTCTCCCCGTGTCCGGATGGGACTCTCCTTTGCGTGGAAGGCAAGCTTGGCGATTCGGATATGTAGATTCCTTTCTCTGTAACCGACTTTGTGTAACCCTAGCCCCCTCCGATGTCTATATAAACCGGAGGTTTTAGTCCGTAGGACAACAATCATAATCTCATAGGCCAGACTTCTAGGGTTTAGCCATTATGATCTCATGGTAGATCAACTCTTGTAATACTCATATTCATCAAGATCAATCAAGCAGGAAGTAGGGTATTACCTCCATAGAGAGGGCCTGAACCTGGGTAAACATTGTGTCCCCCGCCTCCTGTTACCATTAGCCTTAGAAGCACAGTTCGGGACCCCCTACCCGAGATCCACCGGTTTTGACACCGACATTGGTGCTTTCATTGAGAGTTCCACTGCGTCGTCACCAGAAGGCTTGATGGCTCCATCAATCATCTACAACAACGCAGTCCAGAGGGAAACCTTGCTCCCTAGACAGATCTTCATATTCGGCAGCTTCGCGCTATGGGCCAACTCGCTTGGCCATCTGGAGCAGATGGATAGCTACACCCCTGGCCATCAGGTCAGATTTGGAAGCTTGAATTTTGTGGCCGATATTCATGGAGACTTGATCTTCGATGGATTCGAGCCCGTGACGGCTGTCCCCTACCGCCACGATGAACATGACCTAAATCTGTCGTCTGGCCGCGCTCAGGAGATAGCGCCTGTAACCACTCTGGCCCTAGATCCGGAGCAGACTGCGTTGTCCGAAGACGGGAAGCTTAACCCCGCCACGGGAGCCGTAGACTCAGCAGCGCTCAAGCCGCACACAGACCCGACATCGAGTTGGGCTTGTGTCACCGAAACCTCGGACTCGTCTCCGACCAGAGGTTCCGGACCGCATGCATCCGCGCCCATCAAACCCGATTGGGCGTCGATCTTGGAGTTCAGTGTCACGCCCAATATGCAATACTATCCTAAAGAGACTCGAAGGTCCCACCAAGGATAGAACCGCATATTGATACGCTTTTGCAAGGTGGATATCATTACATCAACATTACATAATATATGGGGATACATACAAAAGGCATACAATGCCGCACGAATACAACATCATCTTACATAAGAGTACCATCCGACTACGGATGAAACACAAACAAAGACTCAAACGACATCCACCCTGCTAGCCCAGGCTGCCGACATGGAACCTATCCCCTGATCGAAGAAGAAGCAGAAGAAGAACTCCAAACAAGCAAACATCGCTCTCACGTCAAGATCATTGTATAACCTGGACCTGCAACTGTTGTTGTAGTAATCTGTGAGCCACGAGGACTCAGCAATCCCATTACCATGGGTATCAAGACTAGCAAAGCTTAATGGGAAGGAAGGGGTAAAGTGGTGAGGTTACAGCAGCGACTAAGCATATATGGTGGCTAACATACGCAAATAAGAGTGAGAAGAGAAGCAATGGAACGATCGTGAAGCTAGCAATGATCAAGAGGTGATCCTAAACTCCTACTTACGTCAAACATAACCCGAAACCGTGTTCACTTCCCGGACTCCGCCGAAAAGAGACCATCACGGCTACACACATGGTTGATGCATTTTAATTCGAATCAGGTGTCAAGTTATCTACAACCGGACATTAACAAATTCCCATCTGCCACATAACCGCGGGCACGGCTCTCGAAAGTTTATACCCTGCAGGGGTGTCCCAACTTAGCCCATTATAAGCTCTCACGGTCAACGAAGGATATTCCTTCTCCCGGGAAGACTCGATCAGTCTCGGAGTCCCGGTTTACAAGACATTTCAACAATGGTAAAACAAGACCAGCAAAGCCGCCCGATGTGCCGACAAATCCCGATAGGAGCTGCACATATCTCGTTCTCAGGGCACACCGGATGAGCAAGACGTCGGGTTGGCATAGACCCTGGTTGCCCAGGGGGCGCCGGACATCGCTCGGTTTGGACCAACACTTAGAGAAGCACTGGCCCGGGGGGGCTAAAATAAAGATGACCCTCGGGTTGGCGGACCCAAGGGAAAGGTATAGGTGGTGGTGAGGCAAATGGTAAAACCAAGGTTGGGCCTTGCTGGAGGAGTTTTATTCAAAGCGAACTGTCAAGGGGGTCCCATAAATCACCCAACCGCGTAAGGAACGCAAAATCCGGGAACATAACACCGGTATGACGGAAACTAGGGCGGCAAGAGTGGAACAAAACACCAGGCATAAGGCCGAGTCTTCCACCCTTTACCAAGTATATAGATGCATTAATTAAATAAGAGATATTGTGATATCCCAACCGTAATCCTGTCCACCATGGAGCAATATTCAACTTCACCTGCAACTAACAACGCTATAAGAGGGGCTGAGGAAAGCAGTAACATAGCCAAGCAACGGTTTGCTAGGAAGGGTGAAAAGGTTAGAGGCTAACATGGCAATTTGGGAGGCTTGAACAACAAGAGATAGGTAGGGCAGCAAAGCGATAGAACGAAGCAACTAGCATAGCAATGATAGTGGTGAGATCCAAGGTGACGGTCATATTGCCTGAGATCCCGCTAGGAAGAAGAACGAGTCCATGAAGAACACGAACGGGAGTAGTCGAACGAATCCTCACAATCGCAACATTACCGGAACTAAGAAGCAACATCGGAAAGAAACAAACAACATGGTAAACACACAAGAATAAACATGGCATGATGCGCAAACAAGTATGATACATGACCGGTTTAAAAGCAAGGCAAAGCATGGCAAAGTGCACAAACAATACTACAAATTAAGTGGAGCTCAATATGCAACGAGTTGCATATTGACAAAACACCACATTCAAGTTATTTAGTCCGCTCTCGTTTATGAACCCAACAATATTAAATGTTGTTAAACATGGCAAGAGGTGAAACATAATAAAACTACCTATCTAGGAAAGTTTAAATGAGGCCGGAACAACGAACAACAATTCCGGAAAATCCCCATATGCATATTTCGAATTTGGTACTGTTCTGCCCTAAAACATATTTTATTGTTGTTAAACAGGAAAATAAAGTCCACCATGTTAAACTAGGCATTTTTCCACCCCATTTACATACAAAGTTTACTAAAATTGGAGCTACAGTTATTAAATTATGAATTAAACCATTTAACATGTCATTTATGCAAATTAATGCAAACAGCAGTTTTAAATATTTTAACATGGGTGAAAGTTGGATATTGTGGAAGTACATGAAATTCTAAGCATTTTACATATACGACATGTTTCATTTGGATGCATGACCGGTTTAAAAGCATGGCAAAGCATGGCAAAGTGCACAAACAATACTACAAATTAAGTGGAGCTCAATATGCAACGAGTTGCATATTGACAAAACACCACATTCAAGTTATTTAGTCCGCTCTCGTTTATGAACCCAACAATATTAAATGTTGTTAAACATGGCAAGAGGTGAAACATAATAAAACTACCTATCTAGGCAAGTTTAAATGAGGCCGGAACAACGAACAACAATTCTGGAAAATCCCCATATGCATATTTCGAATTTGGTACTGTTCTGCCCTAAAACATATTTTATTGTTGTTAAATAGGAAAATAAAGTCCACCATGTTAAACTAGGCATTTTTCCACCCCATTTACATACAAAGTTTATTAAAATTGGAGCTACAGTTATTAAATTATGATTAAACCATTTAACATGTCATTTATGCAAATTAATGCAAACAACAGTTTTAAATATTTTAACATGGGTGAAAGTTGGATATTGTGAAAGTACATGAAATTCTAAGTATTTTACATATACGACATGTTTCATTTGGATGCATGACCGGTTTAAAAGCATGGCAAAGCATGGCAAAGTGCACAAACAATACTACAAATTAAGTGGAGCTCAATATGCAACGAGTTGCATATTGACAAAACACCACATTCAAGTTATTTAGTCTGCTCTCGTTTATGAACCCAACAATATTAAATGTTGTTAAACATGGCAAGAGGTGAAACATAATAAAACTACCTATCTAGGCAAGTTTAAATGAGGCCGGAACAACGAACAACAATTCCGGAAAATCCCCATATGCATATTTCGAATTTGGTACTGTTCTGCCCTAAAACATATTTTATTGTTGTTAAACAGGAAAATAAAGTCCACCATGTTAAACTAGGCATTTTTCCACCCCATTTACATACAAAGTTTATTAAAATTGGAGCTACAGTTATTAAATTATGAATTAAACCATTTAACATGTCATTTATGCAAATTAATGCAAACAGCAGTTTTAAATATTTTAACATGGGTGAAAGTTGGATATTGTGAAAGTACATGAAATTCTAAGCATTTTACATATACGACATGTTTCATTTGGATGCATGGATATTTAGATATGAGCAATGCAATTTTAATGGCATTTCTGAAAATATGCATGCACTGGATATGTGACAAAATCACAGAATGAAAAAAAAAGTCTACGGGCCGAATGCAATGCACTGTGCAAAGCCCAAGAAGGACCTGGCCCGAAATGGATGAGTGTGTGTGAGGAAAAATTAAAAGGAGACAGTGCAGAAAAAGAGTCCCCTTGGATTCAAAACCCAGACCTGCTGGATCGATGCACACTCTGAAGACCACTGGGATACAAGTGGTATGGTGATAGAGGGGCTAGGCGCGACATGAAGAAGAACAAGGGCTTGATCTGGGTGAGCCAAAATTGGTGCAAAAAGATGCTTGCGTGGGGATTTGATCCCTGGTTTTTTGGGTACAAACCTGCTAGTCTAACCAGCAGCAACAGAAGTGCACCTGAGATAATTTGCAGACAAAAACTAACTAAACCAACAGTTCAAGCAAACCTGACTGGAAAAAATAACAGAAACAAGATGAAAAAGAAACAGGGGCGCCTGAGATTTGAACCCTGGATCCCTTGGATATGTGCATGTGTTGTTAACCAGATGGGCTACTATAGAACTCTGCTAAGAAGTGCCTTATGCTCGAGATGAATGCCCTGGCGTTGATCTGACGAAACTAAAAAAACGGAATCAGAGATGGCTCGAACGCACGATGGACATGGCCGGTGCCGGGAGCCAACACCAGCGGCTGCAGGTCACCGGCGGGGCTGCGGAAACAGGTGGGGGTGCTGGCGTACAAGCGGCGGTGGCTGCGGGTGTGGTGTGCGGAATCCCAGAGAGAGTTCACTGAAGAAGGATGTGCGCGTGCGTGCAAAGAAACTGAGGAGAGCCACCTCACCAGACTTGCCTTCCGACGTACTCGGGAAGCAAGGGCCGGCCATGTCAAGGGGCGGCATGGAGCTGCTGCTCCCTGGATGGATCATACAAGGCGATGGGTTGTGATGCGTGTGTGTGAGCACGTGTGTACACGAGCGGGGCGAGCTCCAGGAACTCGTCCATGGCGAACATGGCGTCGGCTTGCTCGGGAAGAGGACTACGGCGAGGGAAATGATTCGGAAATGGAATGGGAGGAGCGGTTGCTCACCGAGGGGTTGCTGCTGGAGTTGCACGAGGTCGATGGTGGCCTGGGACGGCGAGAAGACGCGCTGATCGGGGCAGCATCCTCGGTTCCGTGAAGCAGAGGAAGCAGGGAGGAAGACGTCGATGGGCTTGGCGTCTTCGGCCTTGGATCGCAGAGGAACGGGGTTGTGGCGGCGTCTCGATGCGCGTGGATGAAGAAAGGGTCGGCAACGAGCTTGCTACGCCGGAGGAAAGCTTGAGCACGAGCCGGCCATGGCGACGGGCAGCGGTGATGGGGCGAGGGGGAGCTACCCTTACCTGGCTGGCGGCGCGGAGGAGGAAGGGAGGAGGAAAGGGAAACCCTGGGGAGGGGCGCTGGTTAAAAAGGAGGGGAGTGGGCGCCGTGGTAGCCACGGTGGCCATGTGCCCCTGAATATTACAGTGAGAGGAGAGGTGATCGGGAGGAGGAAGAAAAGTAGGAGTAGAGAGACTGCCAGGTGGGTCCGGATGGGTATCCAGCATGGAATCACCACGCCAGAGAGCGAGGGGGGCTGCGCTGAGGCCGCTACTAGGCTTGGTTGGGCTGCGAGTGAGGGGAAAGGCCCAAGTGGCTGCACTAGGAGGGCTTTCCTTTCCTTCTTAATTCTGTAAATTTGAAATTCGCAGCTGAAGAAAAGGAAATTGCCATGGAGGTAGGAAATGAATTTGGCAGATATAAGAGTATCCTCATGCTCCAGGAATTATGCTCTATTGGATAAAATTCGTTTGGACATTTTTAGAGGTAGAAAAATAATTCAAGTTTGAATTAGATTCAAACTTGAGCCATTTTTGGACCCAACCAAAACATCTTCAAATGAGCTGAAAATTGACAGAGGGGTTAAAGGCAAGGTGTAGGGTTTGCAGGAAAAGAAGGAACATTTTCTGGACAGGGAAAATGTCACATGAAAATAAATGTAATAAAGAAGAAAGGAGAAGTTTGAATGGAATAGAAACTTGGGTGAACTTGATGAGTGGCTGCTGGTATGTGCATGGTGAAATGATGAGGTGGGGATAAGAAGAAGAGGGGTTCACACAAGAACACGCAATAAAACTTAAATATGCAAGCCAATTCATGATGATCATGATGCAAATGCAACAAAAATGACATAGGCAATATCATGAAGCATAGAACAAAGCAAGGATGGTGCAATGCAATAAAATATAAGATGGACATGATGCAAGAAGCAGAAATGACAAGGCACTCAACATGATCATGGCATAACATATAGGAATGAAATATGCAAAACAATTATGATAATGCAACAAACATAATAAACACACGTCAACAACTAAAATAAATGGAAGGGCAACTGAAGTGTCAGTCTTGGGGCGTTACATTCAGCTCCGCGGACATCTTCCGGCACTCGCCTCTTGGCGATGTGTTAAACTCATTGAAATCCCTCTCCTTGTCAGGGAACTCTCGGCCGAACTATGTCCGGCTCGAATGGGAAGCGGACGACGAAGAACTTCGTTTCCCACCCACCACCCACTTCATTGCCATCGTCGAAGACTTAACCGACACGCTCGATTACGGCTCCGAGGACATGGACGGTATGGACGATGATGCCGGAGAGGAGTAGGCACAAAAACCACCACCCTTAGGGCAATGGACAGCTACATCCTCATACGATATATACATGATGGATACACCTAAGGAGAAGGAGGCCGACGGCGATAACAGCATACCGATTGATGAACCTCCCAAGCACCGGCGTCCCAAGCGCCGACCTCGATCCGGCAAAAGGAAAAACAACAACATTGTCACGGACGACGATGATAATCTAAACCAAGCCGAGGACCCCACAGATCCAGCGTTGGAGCAGGGCGTGCGAGAAGACGGCGAACATAGTCCGGAGATGTTGTCTAACCACAGCGATGTCGAAGATAGCAATTATCAACCTGTCTCAGAAGAGGAGATCAGCCTGGGCGACGACGAATTCGTCATCCCAGAAGAACCATTAGAACAAGAACGCCTCCATCAAAGGCTTATCACCACTACAATGAGCCTGAAGAAGCAGAAGCAGCGGCTTAAAGCCGCGCAGGATACGATCAATGACAGATGGAACAAAGTGCTAGACGCTGAGGAGAAATACGGTAGTAATCGCCAAACAAAGAGCTATCCTAAGCGTAAACTCCTACCCGAATTCGATGGCGAGGCTATTGCGTCTATACCGCCGAAAACAATACGGCTGACAAGCCAGACCGACCACCTCATCGTCGAGACAGAGTGGCTAGCAATGCCGCACACAAACCTGCACCCCCTCCCCGTAAAGGAAGGGAGGTTGCAGCTCAGGACCAGACACACGATCTACGTAAGGACGTAGACAAAAAGGCTGGCAAAACCAGGTCCATCTATCGATCCAGGGAACGTGCTCCTATACAGGATCATGATTATCAAACCAAATACGCTAGTCACTTACCAGTTCGGAACCAATACCAAACATTACAATCGTCGGACCCACGCCATGACAAAGCCAAATACAGGGGTACCGCACACCCCCTGTGCTTCACCGATGAGGTGCTAGAACACGATTTTCTAGAAGGGTTCAAACCCGTAAACATCGAGGCGTATGATGGAACGACGGACCCTGCGGTTTGGATAGAAGACTTTATTCTTCACATCCACATGGCTCACGGAGATGATCTCCACGCCATCAAATACTTACCCTCAAGCTAAAAGGACCAGCTCGACATTGGCTAAAACGCCTCCCTGAAAACTCCATCAGAAGCTGGGAAGAACTTGAGGACACTTTTCGAGCCAATTTCCAAGGGACCTATGTCCGCCCCCCGGATGCAGACGATCTAAGTCACATAATCCACCGGAGAATCAGCCCGTAAGCTTTCGAACCGGTTTCTCACTAAGAAGAACCAAATCATCGACTGTCCGGACGCCGAAGCCTTAGCATCCTTCAAACACAGTGTCTGGGACGAATGGCTAGCCAGGCACCTTTGCTAGGAAAAGCCAAGGACAATTGTAGCCTTAACTACACTAGTGACCCGCTTTTGCATGGACGAGGATAGCTGGTTAGCCCGTAGCAGCACCAATGACCCCGGCACATCCGAAGTCACGGATGGCAATGGAAAACCATGACGCAACAAAAATAAACATCGGAACAATGAAGAAAGCCCAGATGATACAGCGGTAAACGCCGGATTCAGGGGCTCCAGACCCGGTCAACGGAAGAAGCCATTCAAAGGCAACAAAGACGGTCCATCCAGCCAGGATAAAATCCTAGACAGGCCCTGCTAGATCCACGGCACTCCTGATAAACCAGCCAATCATACCAACAGAGAATGTTGGGTCTTCAAGCAGGCCGACAAACTCAACACCGAACACAAAGGAAAGGGACCTTAGAGGAAAGACGAGGACGAACCTCGCTAGCAGAGCACGGGGGGGGCAGAAGAAATTTCCACCAGATATCAAAACAGTGAACATGATTTATTTCACTCATATCCCAAAGAGGGAGTGCAAACGCGCACTCCGAGATGTCTACGCCGTCGAGCCCGTCGCCCCCAAATTCAACCCATGGTCGGCCTGTCCGATCACCTTCGATCGCAGGGATCATCCGACTAGTATCCGTCATGGGGGTTCGACTACCTTAGTGCTCGACCCAATAATTGAGGGATACCACCTCTCTCAAGACCTCATGGACGGCGGTAGGAGTCTCAATCTGATATATAAGGACACTGTCCGCAAGATGGGGATAGACCCGTCAAGAATCAAGCTAAGCAGCACTACCTTTCAAGGAGTCATACCAGGCGTAGAAGCCCGCTGCACGAGCTCTCTAACATTGGAGGTTGTATTCGGCTCTCCCGATAACTTCCGAAGCGAAGAACTAATCTTTGACATACCTCCGTTCTGAAGTGCCTATCACGCACTACTCGAAAGAACGGCCTTCGCCCATTTTAATGTTGTCCCGCATTATGCTTATCTAAAACTCAAAATGTTTGGACCACGTGGCGTCATTATGATCAGCAGAAATACAGGGCGCTCTCTTTGTACAGAAGAATACACGGCGGCTCTAGCAGTCGAAGCACAAAACGGCCTATCCAAGCCGAACAGCTCATTGGTCGTCAAGACCGCGGACACATCTAAACGTATCCGGCGCACACCTCAGTGCGGAAGCTCAGTGTCACGCCCAATATGCGACCCTATCCAAAAGGAACTCAAAGGTCCCACCAAGGATAGACCCGCATATTGAAACGCTTTTGCAAGGTGGATATCATTACATCAACATTACATAATAGATGGGGATACATACATAAGGCATACAATGCCACTCGAATACAACATCACAATACATAAGAGCATCATCCGTCTACGGATGAAACACAAACAGAAACTCAAACGACATCCACCCTGCTAGCCCAGGCTGCCGACCTGGAACCTATCCCCTGATCGAAGAAGCAGAAGAAGAACTCAACGCAAGCAAGCATCGCTCTTGCGTCATGATCATCGCAAAAACCTCTACCTGCAACTGTTGTTGTAGTAATCTGTGAGCCATGAGGACTCAGCAATCCAATTACCATGGGTACCAAGACTAGCAAAGCTTAAAGGGAAAGGAAGGGGTAAAGTGGTGAGGTTGCAGCAGCGACTAAGCATATATGGTGGCTAACATACGCAAATAAGAGCGAGAAGAGAGCAAGCGGAACGGTCGTCAACTAGTAATGATCAAGAAGTGATCCTGAACTCCTACTTACGTCAAACATAACCCAGAAACCGTGTTCACTTCTCGGACTCCGCCGAGAAGAGACCATCACGGCTACACACGCGGTTGATGCATTTTAATTCGGATCTGGTGTCAAGTTATCTACAACCGGACATTAACAAATTCCCATCTGCCTATAACCACAGGCACGGCTTTTGAAAGATTATACCCTGCAGGGGTGTCCCAACTTAGCCCATGACAAGCTCTCGCGATCAACGAAGGAATAGACCTTCTCCCAGGAAGACCCGATCAGACTCAGAATCCCGGTTTACAAGACATTTCGACAATGGTAAAACAAGACCAGCAAAGCCGCCCGATGCGCCAACAATCCCGATAGGAGCTGCACATATCTCGTTCTCAGGGCAACACCGGATAAGTCAAGCTACGAGTAAAACCAGCCCTCGAGTTGCCCCGAGGTGGCCCTGCAGGTTGCTCGGTTCGGACCAACACTTAGACAAGCACTGGCCGGGGGGGGCTAAAATAAAGATGACCCTCGGGTTGGCCGACCCAAGGGAAAGGATAGGTGGTGGTGAGGCAAATGGTAAAACCAAGGTTGGGCCTTGCTGGAGGAGTTTTATTCAAAGCGAACTATCAAGGGGGTCCCATAAATCACCCGACCGCGTAAGGAACGCAAAATCCGGGAACATAACACCGGTATGACGGAAACTAGGGCAGCAAGAGTGGAACAAAACACCAGGAAAAAGGCCAAGTCTTCCACCCTTTACCAAGTATATAGATGCATTAATAATATAAGAGATATTGTGATATCCCAACCAAAATCCTGTCCACCATGGAGAAATCTTCAACTTCACCTGCAACTAGCAACGCTATAAGAGGGGCTGAGCAAAAGCGGTAACATAGCCAAACAACGGTTTGCATAGGAAAGGTGTCAAAGGTTAGAGGTTCATGGCAATTTGGGAGGCTTGAAGAACAAACGATAGGTAGCGCAGCAAAGCGATAGAACGATGCAACTAGCATAGCAATGATAGTAGTGAGATCCAGGGTAGCGGTCATCTTGCCTGAAATACTGCTAGGAAGAAGAATGAGTCCATGAAGAAGACGAACAGACGTAGTCGAAGGAATCCTCACAATCGCAACATTACCGGAACTAAGAAGCAACACTGGAAAGAAACAAACAACATGGTAAATGCACAAGCATAAACATGGCATGATGCACAAACAAGTATGATGCATGTCCAGGTTAACGAGGCATGGCATGGCAATATGCACAAATAACACTACAAGTTAAGTGGAGCTCAATATGCAACGAGTTGCATATTGACAAAACACCACAAGCAATTATTTAGTTCTCTCTCGGTTAGGTACACAACAATATTAAATGTTGTTAAACATGGCAAGAGGTGAGGCATAAGTAAACTAACTATTTAGGCAAGTTTAAATGAGGCCGGAACAACGAACAACAATTCCGGAAAATCCCCATATGCAAATTATGGATTTGGTACTTTTCTGCCCTATACACAATTTTAATGTTGTTAAACAGCAACATAAAGTGGACCATGTTAAATTAGGCATTTTTCCACCCCATTTACATATAAAGTTTATTTAAAACCGAGCTACGGTGATTTAGTTATGAAATAAATCATTTTAACATGGCATTTATACAAATTTAAACAAACAACATTTTAAACATTTTAACATGGGATGAAAGTTGGATATTGCGAAACTAGATAAAATTCTAAGCATTTTACATATATAGTTTGGTTAATTTGGATGCATGCATATTTAGTTATTGACAAAACAAAATAGAGGCATTTTCTGTAAATATGTTAATACAATGGATAATGTTAAATTCGCAGCAGTGAAAAAAAATGCATGCGGGCTGAATTAGAGCACAGGCCGAAACAGGACATGGTTGCTGGGGGAGTTTCTCACCATGGGCCTCGGCCCAGCTGGTGGAGAGGCCTGGCAGGCCGGCGGATCTGGCGAAGAGGGGATGGGCCTTGGCACGGGCGACTTGGAGTTGGTCCACGCTGGCGCGGTCAACGCTCGAGGGCGAGCGGGCGGGGCAGAGTCGAGGCGCTCGTCCTCTGGAACGAAGCAGAGGCGCGATGCGGCGGGGCTGGAGGAGGCCGGCTCGGGAGGAGTTGGGGCGAGGGGATGCGACGGAGCTTGCCGGGGTGGTCGCCGCTCTCCTACGGCGCTCGGGGAAGACGGCGCAGGGCGAGGCTTGAAGCAGAGGATGAACGGGCGCCGCGGCTCCAGGGACTTGGCGGGGCTCCATGAAGAAGATGGTGGCGGAGGCCGATCTGGATGAGGGGAGGTGGATCCCGGCGAGGGATTGGCCAGCGGTTCGATACAGGGATGTGGTCAACGCGGCTGGACGAAGCGGGCGAGGAGGCAGGCGTTGGGGAAGAGCTCGAAGGTTGTCCATGGCGTCAGGTGCTCTCCTGATCGTTCCTGGTACAGAGAGGGGGAGGCATGAGAGACGAGGGAGAGAACCAGAGGGAGGAGGGACGGGGGAGAAGAAGAAGGGAAGGGGCGACGGGGGCCTGGTGGTTGCTGCTGGCTGGAGCTCGTCGGTGTTGGCTGGCCGGCCGGCGCGGCAGGGCGGACGGGGTTGCCTCGATCCAGATCAGGGGCTGCTGGCGATGGGAACTGCGGGAACCGCGGGGCTGGTCCTGCTGGCTGTTGATGAAGAAGGCAGCAGGCAGGGAGGAGGCGAGCATGGATCGGGAGGAGTTGAGCGCTTCGGGAGGAAGGGAAGGTGGATCTGGTTGGGTGGTTGGCTGTGCGATGGTTGGGGAGGGATGGATCCCGAGGAGGATTTGGAAGGTGGCGGCGGGTGATGGGACAAGGGAGCTAGATTTTTAGGGTTGGACTAGGGGTGGACTAAATATAGTGAAATGAGGGGAATTTTGGGACATCCGATTTAAATCGGACGGACGGGAAAAATAGACTAGGGGAGTCCAACAAAGAAAACGGAGATGTTTTAGGGATGTTGGGGGATGATTCGGACTCATCGGTCATGACCGTGCGGGTCGGGTTCGGGGAAGTTTCGGACATGGTTGCGAAGGGGGTTCGATGCACTGTGCAAAGAGGGATTAGATGGGCTGTGCGGAGGGGGGTTGGGCTGAGAAGAGAGAAGAGAAGGCAGCCCGGCAACAGTTTCCGGAGACCGAAAACGTCCGACGAATATACCAACTATATCGCAGTTACATATTTAACGGTTGGGCAGTCAAACGGACTCCGAATGCGACGAAACTTGACAGGCGGCCTGTCTACACTATAGTAAGACCGCACGACAAGTTGCAACCCATTCCGAGAACATTTTTATGCCACTTATAAAATAATATTCGGAGGTGCCGCGGGCGCGTGCAAGTGTGTCTGGCTCAGAACGGACAACGGAGAGAACCGACGGAACCCGAACGGATGCAAGTTTTATGAAAACGATGCCGATGCAATGCGCATGATGCTATGAGACGAGATGCATAACAAGAACAAAATGCAAAACAATAGACAAAAACCCAACCACGGAGGAAATAATAAATCACATAGCCGGAAATGGCAAGAGTCGGAATTACGAATATGGAAAGTTGCATCCGGGGCGTTACAACACTCCACCACTATGAGAGGATCTCGTCCCGAGATCTAGGATGGCACCGGAGGGAAAAGGAAGAGGAAGATAAGCGGTAAAACTAAGTTGCTTCTTCGATCAATGAGTGAAACCACGAACGCTGAGAGGTTGAGCAATTAGAGATGAACGAGATTGCAAACAATCCGTTAGAAAAGAGGAACGAGGAACATTACGGGGACTTGAAGGTTGCCAAGACATAAATGATGAGCACAATGGACAAGAAGGAATTGAAACCACTCTGGTTGAAACGAGATAAGAATGAATAAGAATGATATAATTTGGACAGCACTCCGACTGAAAATAGAAGGAATTGAACATGAATTTGACAAGATGAGAGGATACTTGATGAGATCAACAACACACTACCTTCGAAACTATTATAAGAATGGCACAAGGGGTAAGAAAGATTTCTGACAGCTCTCCGGTTGAGGAAGGAGGCAAAACTTGATAAGATGAAAGAACTTGAATGAGAACAGAACTCTCTGGTTAAATGGATAAGCACGAAAATAACATGATCCTCACAATTCGAGATGATGAGTGAAGAGCAGAACATCACAATGCCTCCGGAACGAAAGATCAGAAGTTAGATTGTTGGGATAAAGGACGGAGAAGGAAATGACAACTCCTACCACAATTGAATTTGGAAAGCATCCTTGCAAAGAAGGATTGAACGGAGTTGTTGGAAAATCAACAACGAAAAGAATAAGTTTGTAGTGGGCTTATGAAAAACATCTCAAGACTATGAGGTGACATTCTGCCACTAACGAAAAAACAAATGCTTGTTTGAGATCAACGAAGAGATGAAAAACCTCTTTCACCGAGAAGGATATGGAGAAAGCTTGGATCAATGATAAGCACCACAAATAGCAACATTCCCAATGGAAGGCTTTAGGTGAAATATGACCCAAGATAACTCCAACAAAGAGATTGATGGATTTGAAATATCTCATTCTTGAAAACAATATGAATCATGAACCATGAAGGAAATTGTCAAGAGTGACATAACACCACCACAAAAGATAAGGTAGAAAGAATTGCACTTCAGAATGCAAGATGAAGAATGCTTGAACTCCTCAAAACAAAACATGTGTTGAGCACCATGTTTAATTTTTGAGTATAGCTTGACGGATCATAACTTCAAGAGAAATCTTGAAGAACAATTGAAGAATGAAAAGAATCCTTGATGAACCATCATGTAGCGCCTCCATGAAGAACTCCGGTAATGAAATCAAAGGATGATAACAAAGAAAGAGAAGTTGAGAACACAAGGTGAAGCCTTGCGATGATTTAGATGGAGTTTCGCGATGAGATACTGCGGAAAACTTCAAACTCCAGAAAAGAAAAGATGAACACTAGAACCGAGAATTACTTCATCATGAACAATCTCCGGAAGAAGGAATTAATTACTTGGATGAAACAAGAATAAGAATTATGTCATGCCTATCCTTCACCAATTTAAATTGATGACAAGCAACGGATTTGGCATACTACTTATTCCCATTGAAAAAGGATTAAGAAAGATATAGCGCAAACTTGAGAAGGTATAGATGGAACCACCGGTGGGATTTGGAAATAATGAATATTTGATATGATAACGGAGGAAAGAGAAATCTGGAACGAACCACCGTAAGGATTGAAAAAGAAAGTAACAAAGGCACAATTCACCGGGAAGAATTGGAAAACGAATGAAGATACTTGAGGGGATTTGGATACATGAGAACCAAGAGATCATGAACTAATTAGAGGATATTTGAACGATTCACCGGTAAGATTTGGAGAAAGAGAGCTAAAAGCTAAGAATGAATAAACCCGAAATGATGGCCTTCATAGGAATAAAATGGAAAGAACTCACGAAATACTCCGGATGGGTGAAAAGAATTCTCACAATCTAAAACAATTATGAGAGTATGGCATCAAGCTTGAACTCGCATCTTTGGAAGAACGGGTAAGGATTTAAGAGGAAATCTTCTTCGGACTTCAAAATTCGAGAATGACGACGAGAAACACCTCCATGAATTGTTGAGATACTCCGGAAGAATGACAAATGAAGAGGTTGAGCCAACAATGAAAAATGATTTGAAATTGATCTTGGAAAAGATCTGACTGATGAAATTCATTCTTATGTCAAACTTGGAAATGAATTTGAGAATCGCTCCTGATAATTCGAAGAGTCAGGTAAGATCCTGGGAAAAGACCTGTGGGTTAGGGCCCACTGAAAATAAAACACCGTTGAAGGATTGCTTGAAAAGGAGATTGCACCGGTAGAATTAAATGGCTTGAATGGAAACACGAATCTTCTGAGATATCCTCGGCACTTCGGATATGAAGAGAGAGAGGTGAACGATTGTGAGATGCACCGGCATGGGAAAAGCATTTGCAACAAGGAAAAGAGTATGATCAAACCGCAAGCTTGAATTGGATCCACCGGAGAAGAAAAGAGAACGGAGGATGATGAACTTGAAACTCGTGAGCATCTTCACAAGGGATCACCGGATCAGAACATTGATTGAAAAGAGTGAAGAGACTTCACATGAATAAATGGATACTTGATTAAAATAAATGAGTACTTGAAGAAAAAGGGTGGGAGGGCGGGAAAACAAAGACAACTTGGGATGGATGAAACAAACACCGTTGATAAAACTTATAATTGATCTCGCAAATATTGAAATGATTGGATCCACTTGAAGAGAAGCACACCGGTTGGAAAGAATTGACATGACAATCTTGATGATCAAAAGGATTAGCACTCCCATAGAAATATGAGAACACCATTTAAGAAAGGTATGGAACCAACACTTGACTTCGAAGCAACTCGAATACCACAAATAAAACAAAACAAAGGATTTGGCTTGCAGAATAAGCCGGAACAAACATATGATAGAGATTTCGTCTGAAGTTTTCGTGGTGGGGCCCACACGGGCTCAATTGTATAGCACCATCATGTACAAGGCAGTGCACATGACATACGAAGTGTCCCCGAACCAGCATAGCCAAGGGTTCTTTAAGACACAACAAGACCACTGTAAAAACGATCGTGGAAAGGCGGACCACTAGACGTCAAACCCCAATCTCATATCATGCATCTGTCGAAAAGATATTCTAAGAGCTACTTGAATTCCCACCTATAAAACTCCCGAAACTTTCTGGTTATGCAATCTGGTGTTGGCGATACAGGGGAAGCAATATATCTCACCCAAACTAACAATACCTACATCCAAGCTGTATCCATCCGTCAACACATAACCAAGAAACCTTCGGAAATCATGTACCTCAACCTTCGAAAAGCATCCGTTATACGAGTTATGGCAATACTCCCGAGCTCGCCCCAGTACTGGGTTATCGGGGTTATCTCACCAACAACTAGATTTTCGATGTCGGCAATTCTCAGGTATTCCAGAACTGCAACGATAAAATTGTGACGACAACACCTCGGAGCTCAACTCCCCAGGTCAAAGCCACATAAAAAGACAGGAGGCACCAAGAACAATGTTCTCGTCACAAAACCATCGGAACGATTCCAAGATACCCGCGTGATCCTAAAAAAATTTAGTGAAATTTGAGGAGAGGAAAGACAAAACATCTACGTCAAGAGTCCTCACCAGAGCGACGAAGGGGGCTGAGGAGTAAAAAGAATCCTACTCTCTGATATATATAATCCTAAGACTCAAAATAGTTTTTTTTTCTAGACTCAACAATGGCCAACAATCAAGGGGGCTCCTATGGTCGGTCGAGGCTCTGATACCAACTTGTCACGCCCAATATGCGACCCTATCCAAAAGGAACTCGAAGGTCCCACCAAGGATAGACCCGCATATTGAAACACTTTTGCAAGGTGGATATCATTACATCAACATTACATAATAGATGGGGATACATACATAAGGCATACAATGCCACTCGAATACAACATCACAATACATAAGAGCATCATCCGTCTATGGATGAAACGCAAACATAAACTCAAACGACATCCACCCTGCTAGCCCAGGCTGCCGACCTGGAACCTATACCCTGATCAAAGAAGCAGAAGAAGAACTCAACGCAAGAAAGCATCGCTCTCGCGTCATGATCATCGCAAAAACCTGTACCTGCAGCTGTTGTTGTAGTAATCTGTGAGCCACGAGGACTCAGCAATCCAATTACCATGGGTACCAAGACTAGCAAAGCTTAAAGGGAAAGGAAGGGGTAAAGTGGTGAGGTTGCAGCAGCGACTAAGCATATATGGTGGCTAACATACGCAAATAAGAGCAAGAAGAGAGCAAGCGGAACGGTCGTCAACTAGTAATGATCAAGAAGTGATCCTGAACTCCTACTTACGTCAAACATAACCCAGAAACCGTGTTCACTTCCCGGACTCCGCCGAGAAGAGACCATCACAGCTACACATGCGGTTGATGCGTTTTAATTCAGATCTGGTGTCAAGTTATCTACAACCGGACATTAACAAATTCCCATCTGCCTATAACCGCAGGCACGGCTTTTGAAAGATTATACCCTGCAGGGGTGTCCCAACTTAGCCCATGACAAGCTCTCGCGATCTTCGAAGGAATAGACCTTCTACCAGGAAGACCCGATCAGACTCGGAATCCCGGTTTACAAGACATTTCGACAATGGTAAAACAAGACCAGCAAAGCCGCCCGATGCGCCGACAATCCCGATAGGAGCTGCACATATCTCGTTCTCAGGGCAACACCGGATAAGTCAAGCTACGAGTAAAACCAGCCCTCGAGTTGCCCCGAGGTGGCCCTGCAGGTTGCTCGGTTTGGACCAACACTTAGACAAGCACTGGCCCGGGGGGGGCTAAAATAAAGATGACCCTCGGGTTGGCCGACCCAAGGGAAAGGATAGGTGGTCGTGAGGCAAATGGTAAAACCAAGGTTGGGCCTTGCTGGAGGAGTTTTATTCAAAGCGAACTATCAAGGGGGTCCCATAAATCACCCGACCGCGTAAGGAACGCAAAATCCGGGAACATAACACCGGTATGACGGAAACTAGGGCGGCAAGAGTGGAACAAAACACCAGGCAAAAGGCCAAGTCTTCCACCCTTTACCAAGTATATAGATGCATTAATAATATAAGAGATATTGTGATATCCCAACCAAAATCCTGTCCACCATGGAGAAATCTTCAACTTCACCTACAACTAGCAACGCTATAAGAGGGGCTGAGCAAAAGCGGTAACATAGCCAAACAACGGTTTGCATAGGAAAGGTGTCAAAGGTTAGAGGTTCATGGCAATTTGGGAGGCTTGAAGAACAAACGATAGGTAGCGCAGCAAAGCGATAGAACGACGCAACTAGCATAGCAATGATAGTAGTGAGATCCAGGGTAGCAGTCATCTTGCCTGAAATCCTGCTAGGAAGAAGAACGAGTCCATGAAGAAGACGAACAGACGTAGTCGAAGGAATCCTCACAATCGCAACATTACCGGAACTAAGAAGCAACACCGGAAAGAAACAAACAACATGGTAAATGCACAAGCATAAACATGGCATGATGCACAAACAAGTATGATGCATGTCCAGGTTAACGAGGCATGGCATGGCAATATGCACAAATAACACTACAAGTTAAGTGGAGCTCAAGATGCAGCGAGTTGCATATTGACAAAACACCACAAGCAATTATATAGTTCTCTCTCGGTTAGGTACACAACAATATTAAATGTTGTTAAACATGGCAAGAGGTGAGGCATAAGTAAACTAACTATTTAGGCAAGTTTAAATGAGGCCGGAACAACGAACAACAATTCCGGAAAATCCCCATATGCAAATTATGGATTTGGTACTGTTCTGCCCTAAACACAATTTTAATGTTGTTAAACAGCAACATAAAGTGGACCATGTTAAATTAGGCATTTTTCCACCCCATTTATATATAAAGTTTATTTAAAACCGAGCTATGGTGATTTAGTTATGAAATAAATCATTTTAACATGGCATTTATACAAATTTAAACAAACAACATTTTAAACATTTTAACATGGGATGAAAGTTGGATATTGCGAAACTAGATAAAATTCTAAGCATTTTACATATATAGTTTGGTTAATTTGGATGCATGCATATTTAGTTATTGACAAAACAAAATAGAGGCATTTTCTGTAAATATGTTAATACAATGGATAATGTTAAATTCGCAGCAGTGAAAAAAAATGCATGCGGGCTGAATTAGAGCACAGGCCGAAACAGGACATGGGTGCTGGGGGAGTTTCTCACCATGGGCCTCGGCCCAGCTGGTGGAGAGGCCTGGCAGGCCGGCGGATCTGGCGAAGAGGGGATGGGCCTTGGCGCGGGCGACTTGGAGTTGGTCCACGCTGGCGTGGTCAACGCTCGAGGGTGAGCGGGTGGGGCAGAGTCGAGGCGCTCGTCCTCTGGAACAAAGCAGAGGCGCGACGCGGCGGGGCTGGAGGAGGCCGGCTCGGGAGGAGTTGGAGCGAGGGGAGGCGACGGAGCTTGCCGGGGTGGTCGCCGGTCTCCTGCGGCGCTCGGGGAAGACAGCACAGGGCGAGGCTCGAAGCAGAGGACGAACGGGCGTGGCGGCTCCACGGACTTGGCAGGGCTCCATGAAGAAGATGGTGGCGGAGGCCGATCTGGATGAGGGGAGGTGGATCCCGGCGAGGGATTGGCCAGCGGTTCGATACAGGGATGTGGTCAACGCGGCTGGACGAAGCGGGCGAGGAGGCAGGCGTTGGGGAAGAGCTCGAAGGTCGTCCATGGCGTCAGGTGCTCTCCTGATCGTTCCTGGTACAGAGAGGGGGAGGCATGAGAGACGAGGGAGAGAACCAGAGGGAGGAGGGACGGAGGAGAAGAAGAAGGGAAGGGGCGACGGGGGCCTGGTGGTTGCTGCTGGCTGGAGCTCGTCGGCGTCGGCTCGCCGGCCGGCGCGGCGGGGCGGACGGGGTTTCCTCGATCCAGATCAGGGGCTGCTGGCGATGGGAACTGCAGGAACCGCGGGGCTGGTCCTGCTGGCTGTTGATGAAGAAGGCAACAGGCAGGAAGGAGGTGAGCATGGATCGAGAGGAGCTGAGCGCTTCGTTAGGAAGGGAAGGTGGATCTGGTTGGGTGGTTGGCTGTGCGATGATTGGGGAGGGATGGATCCCGAGGAGGATTTGGATGGTGGCGGCGGGTGATGGGACAAGGGAGCTAGATTTTTAGGGTTGGACTAGGGGTGGACTAAATATAGTGAAATGAGGGGAATTTTGGGACATCAGATTTAAATCGGACGGACGGGAAAAACAGACTAGGGGAGTCCAACAAAGAAAACGGAGATGTTTTAGGGATGTTGGGGGATGATTCGGACTCATCGGTCATGACCGTGCGGGTCGGGTTCGGGGAAGTTTCAGACATGGTTGCGAAGGGGGTTCGATGCACTGTGCAAAGAGGGATTAGATGGGCTGTGCGGAGGGGGGTTGGGCTGAGAAGAGAGAAGAGAAGGCAGCCCGGCAACAGTTTCCGGAGACCGAAAACGTCCGACGAATATACCGACTATATTGCGGTTACATATTTAACAGTTGGGCAGTTAAACGGACTCCGAATGCGATGAAACTTGACAGACGGCCTGTCTACACTATAATAAGACCGCACAACAAGTTGCAACCCATTCCGAGAACATTTTTATGCCACTTATAAAATAATATTCGGAGGTGCCGTGGGCGCGTGCAAGTGTGTCTGGCTCAGAACGAACAACGGAGAGAACCGGCGGAACCCGAACGGATGCAAGTTTTATGAAAACGATGCCGATGCAATGCGCATGATGCTATGAGACGAGATGCATAACAAGAACAAAATGCAAAACAACAGACAAAAACCCAACCACGGAGGAAATAATAAATCACATAGACGGAAATGGCAAGAGTCGGAATTACGAATATGGAAAGTTGCATCCGGCGCATTACACTCAGATAAACTCGAGCTCGATTAGCAGCTACGCCCCCATCGACCGCCCCATAAGGAGATAGCACACGTGCCACGTATACATAAATATACACTCAAAACTCCTTGGGTGGCGATGGGGGCACACTGCACTCAAAAATACCATAGTTCGGCTCGACCCTATTCGGACTCCAAAAGATATATTTCACGGTTCATTAAAACGAATCGGCTTTGCTTACAGCCACACCAGATTCTTTTACCTAATTTTTTTCTCCTTTTTACAGATGGCCACCACACTATACCCTTCAAGGACACCTCACAACGGAGAAAAAGGCGTAGACGTGCAGCAGGGCCCCGCATTAAGGTTTCTTTTTTAGATTAAGACCCTGTGTAAACCTTTTTTATCTCTCTTTGTTTTATACTTTCCTGGCATGTAAAATGTCCAAGAAAGATATCGGCATTACCTGTAAATATACGGCTCGTCGTACTAAAGTGGATGTTATAGAAGCAGCTTGGTTTGTATTGTGTTTTGAGATTTATGCTCTCACAACCTGCGCTCTTTCCCCATGTCGGATTACCACATGTGCCTTGATACCAGGGTCTATCACCAGGGGATGTATTCAGCCCGGTGTATATTGGAAAGTCCAAACACCTATAGGGAGTGTTCAGCGTCGCGATTTTGGCCTTATATGCATCAACTCCAAATCATGTCTTTGGTCAATAGTTGGGTTGCCCGGCTCCTGTGCTTACTACCTTACATTCCGCTATATCGGCTAGGGTAGTAAAGGGAGAACTGCTGCAATTGTGTCCTGGTTCATCCGGATGAGCACCTCAGTAGAGAAAGCCGAAAACTGACTGTCATGATGCGGTGAGAGCTGGTCAACCACTCGATGACTAAGCGGAATCTTTGCGATTGCTTCCGCATTAACGAAGGACCGTTTTTTCGGTCATGTATGTAAACGCACCGTATTCGAATAACCGTGGACATACCAGGGCCTATATAGTAGCCCCACCGTCAAACTCCTATGGCTAAGTCAAAGTGTTAAAGCCCTATAGTCCGATTGTCTGGTTCGCCGCACTGACACCTCCTTAACGGACCATGACGTTGGGTCAAGAGTGATCAAGTGCTTTTCCGAACACCCCCACGTTATATGCGAGGGGGCTGAAGCCGACGACTGTCAAACTTTCAGATTATATATACACAAACGGCTGCACAGGAGGCACCAAAACTTTTCGGGCAAAAGTATAAAAACATAGCCTTAAAACATATCATAACATTGTTTTTACAATTTTTGTACACTTCACTCGAACATAACATCTTTCGAGCATTGACCCTCTATCAAGTGGGCACCCTCTAGGACATCTTCAAAGTAATGTTCTGGCATGTTAAGGTCCTTGCCTTCGGGTGGACTCTGCACTGCAATATCGGTGGCCTTCATCTTCGCCCAATACATCTTGACACAAGCAAGGGCCATCCGTGCACCTTCTATGCATGTTGACCGCTTCACATCGTCGATACACGGCACCGCATTAACAAGTTGCCGCACAAACTGAAATAGCTATTCAGAATGGGCTCAGTTGGCCACAGCCGTGCTATGACGTCCTTCATGGCAGTTCCGGACATATTGTGGAGCTCGGCCCACTGGGCCATCTGTTTGTTCAACAGTGGACGCTTTGGCGTGTCAAATTGCGACCAAAATAGCTTTTCTGCCGCATGTCCTTGCGCGTGGAAAAACTGATTCTCATCAGCAACACTCTTCGGCGGGTCCATAAAGGCGTCTGGAGAACTCCACAGTTGATTAAGCGGAGCATGCTTTGGATCGCCAAACTTACTTTGCAATAAAAAGGGCTTACCAGTCGCGATCTCCCCAGCTTGTCGGATCTCCTCCCGAGCTGCTCTAGACTCAGACCGGGCTTCCTTCGCCTCTTTTAAGGCCATGTCAAGATCAGCTGCTCTGGCTTTGTTATCTTTCTCAAGAACTTGGCATCGGCTAGTGGCATCCTTCAGCTCAAGTGCCATAGTAGATATTCTCTCCTCGCACTGACGCTGAGTAGTCTACTCGGCCTTTAATTCGGTGGCTACCTTTTCGGTAGCCGCATTACTCATCCTGGCTTCCTCCTTGGCCCGGGCAAGTTCCGCCCGAAGGGTTTCAACTGCGGTGGCACTATTTGCAGTTATGCATATACAAATTCTCAGCATCACGCTCATTTTATAATACTAGCATGTACTGAGTGCCCCAAAGACATACCTTGCGCCTCGTTGAGCTGCCTGTTAATAAGCGTGATGTCATCATCCGCTACATCAACTTTCTGCTTAAGATGTGCTACCTATGTAGCTTGGGTAGTGGCCACAGATGTAACAGCCTGTGTTCTAATTAGTCGGATCATTTCCTGGGCATATATTTTTGATCCTCTGATCGCCTCCCTTTGTATGCCAACCAGAGTCTCAGGGGCTACTATCTATACACAGGTGGAATTTACATTTATAAATTACACTACGTACCTCGAAACCTCTTAGTAGGCTCGTGCAAGCTTCATTCAATCCGCTTTTCACGGACCGAATTCTTTCAACCACCGTACCCATCAAAGTATGATGCTCCTCTGAGACGGACGCATGCTGCAACATGATCATCAATGTATCCGGCGCCTCCAGATTCGGAACATGTCGCATCATCCCTCGGACATTGGATAGTATGAGACTCTTGTTGTTCCCCGTAGGGGCCGCACACCCCGGACCCTGGGCGGCCGAAGTATTACCTTCGGTCCCGGTGTTCACTACCCCTTGCACCACTCGTTGATCGGGAAAGATCCTCCGGGACGACACCTCGGTGTCGTTTGCCTTATCAGGCAGGGAGATATGTGGAGGCATCTCGCTCTCCATCATCTCCGGAAGAAGATCCCTCGAAGAGGAGGACTATTGAGGAGGGATGCGTACCGGATAGCAAACATATATTTTAAATGTTACCCTCACGACCGGGAAAGAACGGGACATGTTTAAAAACACCCTGACTCACTTACTATTCGGCTAAGGGCCTATCTTTGCAGAGTGACTGCATGTCAATGTCGCCCCCTAACTAGGATACCTTCCCCCGCTTAGAAGCTTCTCTCTTCGTGTCTTCGGAGGCGGCCCTCTTCTTCCCATGAGGAGAGGGGATGTCAGTTCGCCCTTCCCTTCCACCTTTGGAAGTTGAAGTTCCAATCTCCCTGGACAAATTGCCTGGTGTGCCTCCAGAATGGAGGCCGCCTTGGGCCTCTTCGCTCTCCTCCTTATCTTTCCCCGCCGGCACTTGATATGGCACCGGAGCCAGCATCCTTGTTAATACCGGATCGACAGAGTCTTCGGGAAGTGGAGCCGAACACCTGATTCTCTCCACCTTCTTTAGCCAGCCCTAGCCGAGTAGAGTTTTATCAGTACATTGTTATGAATAATTTGACTAAACTGTGTTCGGGAGTCAAGTACTTACCAGAGTATTCGGATGATTGCAGTCAAGACCGAGGTCTTCTATAGTATCCGGCCACTGTTTTCGTGCGCCGAAAAATAAATTCCACATCCCTCTGAGCATTGAGCCGGAGAAGTGCTGAAGGGTCCGTGGACCTTCCGGATTGAACTCCCACATACGGAGAGGACGCCACTGGCACGGAAGGATCCGGCGGATTAGCATTACTTGGATTGCATTGGTGAGACCGGTGTCCTTTTTAATGAGGCTCCAAATGCGACTCCGCAACATCTGCACTTCATTAGTAGATCCCCAGTCCAACCCCTTATTAATCCACGATGCAAGCTGTAAAGGAGGGCCAGATCGAAACGCGGGTGTAGCTGCCCACTTTTTACCACGAGGTTTGGTAGTGTAAAACGACTCTAGTTGCCATAAGTCAGAAGATTCTGCGAAAGAGCCCTTTGGCCAAGGAGAAGTGGTAAGTTTGCTTATTGAAGCACCTCCGCACTCCGCTTGTTTCCCGTCGATTACCTTCGAATTCGCGATAAAGGTTTTAAGCCATAAGCCGAAGTGTGGGGAAATCCGGAGGAAGGCCTCGCATGTGATGATGAACGCCGAGATATGAAGGAAGGAGTCTGGAGCTAGATCGTGGAAATCTAGCCCGTAATAAAACATAAGCCCTCGAACAAAGGGATGGAGAGAAAACCCAAGCCCTCGGAGGAAGTGAGAGATGAACACAACCCTCTCATTGGATCTAGGAGTGGGAATAACCTGTCCTTGAGCAGGAAGCCTATGGAGGATTTCCGCAGTCAGGTATCTTGCCTCCCTGAGCTTTGAGATATCCTCCTCTGTGACAGAAGAGGCCATCCACCGGTCTTGAAAGTTGGGTCCGGACATGGCTGGAGGCTCGAAGCGACTAGATTGGCCTTTGAGTGTTGGAACTTGAGGTGGGAGGTGGAGGAAAGGTCTAGCGTGGAAGAAAAAGGGCATGCCTTAGCCCCTTTATAAAGGCGATGAATATCAAGCGTCCCTCCGTGGCCTTAAAACATGCCTACTCCCAAGGAATCATGCCAACAGAACGGTTGGGTTACCCACGCCCGTGTTGATGGAAATCCCGCAATAAGGGGGGCACGATCTCTGCTTTGACAAGACGTGCCAATAAAAACCGCCTCCCGAAACGTGGAGTGGCAGGCTAGAAAACGATTCAAAATAATGGCCGGGTGATGACGTAATGTCGTGCTACCAAAATTGTCAGCGGATTGGACTCGTGAAATATTATACTCTCCACGGTTGTGTGTCGAACTTGTTTTGCAGAGCCGGACATGATTCTTGTGTTCTAAATCTACTTTGAAGTATTCGGAGGAGGAACCCGCCTTGCAATGCCGAAGACAATCTGCGTGCCGGACTCATCGTCACTGAAGCCTGGTTCAGGGGCTACTAAGGGAGTCCCGGATTAAGGGGTCCTCAGACAACCGGACTATATACATGTGCCAGACTGTTGGGCTATGAAGATACAAGATAGAAGACTTCTCCCCGTGTCCGGATGGGACTCTCCTTTGTGTGGAAGGCAAGCTTGGCGATTTGGATATGTAGATTCCTTTCTCTGTAACCGACTTTATGTAACCCTAGCCCCCTCCGGTGTCTATATAAACTGGAGGGTTTAGTCCGTAGGACAACAATCATAATCTCATAGGCTAGACTTCTAGGGTTTAGCCATTATGATCTCGTGGTAGATCAACTCTTGTAATACTCATATTCATCGAGATCAATCAAGCAGGAGGAAGGGTATTACCTCCATAGAGAGGGCCCGAACCTGGGTAAACATTGTGTCCCCCGCCTCCTGTTACCATTAGCCTTACACGCACAGTTCGGGACCCCCTACCCAAGATCCGCCGATTTTGACACCGACAGCCACCGAAACCGCACCGGCCCCACCGACTCAACAGCTGGAGATGCCTACTTCACCGGGCCGCAAGATAGGTCATACACTCATCTCAAATCACTTTATTTAGGCGTCAATTGTCTGAATTTTCATTTTGGGCTAATCAATTCCCAATGGGAAGCAGCACCCCTCGAGGTGGCGGAGCTCCTAGGCTACCGGTTGGCTGGTGTCTAACGTAAGGGTGCGGGGGTGCAAGTTCGCTGCGGAAGCAGCGCTTACATGGCTATCTTAGAGTTGCGTGGGTTGAAGGTACTGCCGCCGTCGGATCTGGATGACGGCGAGTCTTTGTGGATTGGCCGGGGGCGGCGCAACCACTGCAGTGTGGTGGGGCAGGGAGAGGGGTTTTGGTCGGAGCTCTTGCGGCCAAGGACGGCAGAGGGAGGCTGCTCTGCCGGTGGTCGCTGGCTCTTCGGGGAAGATTCCGAACAGTGTCAGCCGGGAGGCACAAGACGACCATCAAGCCATCCGGCGTAGATTGGATAGTACCAAAATAAAATAAAATCATGTGATCCCAATTTAGTCTTCAGTCAATAGACATGTGACCACTCTCGTACCTTACTGTTGATCTCTTAGGGTGTTTCTTCAGATCAGAAATATGTTTCGTTCTTAACATTATGCGTTTTCTGCATCTTCGGCCACACCGTCTTCCTTCTCACAGCAGCTGCTCCAACAAGGGAAGCATACACCAGAAGGGAGGTATAGTCCCCACTCAACAGTTCCCTACATCGAATGCGCGTGCCCGACATGGAAAGCCACAACAACTGCAGGGTCATCGACAAGTCAGCACATGATGCTCACTCCTATGGATGGCGGCCAAATAGGTTGTACCCTCATCTTTAACTTGTGTGCAACATTTATGGCTTTGTTATTCATCTAAGCATGGAAAATATATTATCACATTTCACTGTATATTCATGTTGATCTCTTACGGGTCTTGTTCAAGAGTTAACGTTGTTCCATAGTTCAGCTAAGAGACTTGTTCTTTAGGTAACGTTGTTCCATGGTTATGATCCATCAGCAAATGCTGTCTCACGGGCTCGTGATTATAGTATTATACCACTTCTAGTATTACCTATGTTGTTCTTTAATACTTTTGTGTGTCATCTAGTTAATCTCGAGTACAAACGATACATATTCTATAGCTTTCATCTGTGGTCTCCCTTCAGTTCTTGAGACCTGTTGCTGCTAGTTAACCCCAGTCCTACTATTTATGTCGTCTCCTATAGGCACTCATTACATAAATCTAACTACTAGTTGTCTTCCATGCATGTCAGATATAACTGCATACACTGATATATCCACAAGAACCTCACAGAGCAATGTAATGGCCAACAAACTTGATGTCAATGATACCCAATATGATGGAACATGTAAAGGCAGTTCTTTAGAAGACTTGCAGAGAGATGATGAATCCTCTTCACCCCACAAGGTCCTTGCTCTTACTTGGCCCGTGATATGGGTACAACATGCATACAATGTCCTGGAGTGCATCTACACTGTTGCAATGCCATGTGCTTAGCCTGCTGATCATGCATGTAAATATGTCATGCCTTCCTGTTTTTCAATACCTATTCCATTCATGATAACATGTTTTCAAATTCAAGTACTATCATTCTACTCTATCGCAATGCCATCTGCTTAGTTTGGACATCATGCTTCTGAATATCTTATGCATTGTTATTCATCAGTATGTACTTCATCTGTCT
The DNA here is from genome assembly GCF_002162155.2 of Triticum dicoccoides. Lineage (NCBI taxonomy): Eukaryota > Viridiplantae > Streptophyta > Magnoliopsida > Poales > Poaceae > Triticum > Triticum dicoccoides. The sequence continues at coordinate 305,322,712 of NC_041391.1, forward strand.
ACCATACCATATTTTTTTACATTGAAGTGTTGTTCTAGTGGTCTGTTGCAATGCCATCTTAGTTTCCCAATCATACACGCATATGTTGCCTTAGTGTTTTTCTGTATGTATTTCGCTAGCATACAGTTTTACATTCAACTAGTGTTTTTTTATTCTGTTATCCTGTCGTATCCCTAGCTCTTACATCATACTCCCTCCGTCCGGATTACATGTCGCGGAAATGGATAAAAATGGATGTATCTAGAACTAAAATATGCCTAGACCCATCCATTTATTTCTGGATGGAGGGAATACATGTCAATATGTCATGCCCTTCTATTCTTCAGTACCTATTCCATCTCTCTGTTGTAGCATGTTTTATAATTGAAGCACCATTCTTCTATATAAGGCATGCAAGGGGAAGATGGTTATGTTAGAATCTGAAGGGTTACAAACAAGGTCTTTGCAAAAGATCCAAAGGCGAGGAGATAGTAAACCAACTCTAGTTTTCATAGATACTACTCCAGCACAGAGAAACCCAACTCCTACTGATAATAAGCAGATTCCAGTGGCCAAATAACTAGTCCGCTCCAGTCCAGCAAAAAAATGTCGACTCCATTCTAAGAAGCGTGTGCGTATCCTTGCTACGTCTTGAGCTTGCATTGGTTTTCCTTGAAGAGGAAAGGGTGATGCAACAAAGTAGCGTAAATATTTCCCTCAGTTTCTGAGAACCAAGATATCAATCCAGTAGGAGGCTCCTTAAAAGTCCCACGCACCTAGACAAACAAATAAGAACTTCGCAACCAACGCAATAAAGGGGTTGTCAATCCCTTCATGGCCACTTGCGAAAGTGAGATCTGATAGACATAATATGATAAGATAAATATTTTTGGTATTTTTATGATATAGATAGGAAAGTAAAAGATGCGAATAAAAGTAGATGGAAAACTTATATGATAAAGGATAGACCTGGGGGCCATAGGTTTCACTAGTGGCTTCTCTCAAGATAGCATAAGTATTACGGTGGGTGAACAAATTACTGTCGAGCAATTGATAGAAAAGCGCATAGTTATGAGATTATCTAGGCATGATCATGTATATAGGCATCACGTCCGCAACAAGTAGACCGAAACGATTCTGCATCTACTACTATTACTCCACACATCGACCGACTCCTACCTGCATCTAGAGTATTAAGTTCATAAGAACAGAGTAACGCATTAAGAAAGATGACATGATGTAGAGGGATAAACTCATGCAATATGATATAAACCTCATCTTTTTATCCTCGAGGGCAACAATACAATATGTGCCTTGCTGCCCCCGCTGTCACTGGGAAAGGACACCGCAAGATTGAACCCAAAGCTAAGCACTTCTCCCATTACAAGAAAGATCAATCTAGTAGGCCAAACCAAATTGATAATTCGAAGAGACTTGCAAAGATAACTTAATCACACATAAAAGAATTCAGAGGAGATTCAAATATTTCTCATAGATAAACTTGATCATAAACCCACAATTCATCTGATCTCGACAAACACACCACAAAAAGAGTTACATCGAATAGATCTCCAAGAAGATCGAGAAGAACTTTGTATTGAGATTCAAAGAGAGAGAAGAAGCCATCTAGCTAATAACTATGGACCCGAAGGTCTGTGGTAAACTACTCACAACTCATTGGAGAGGCCTTGGAGATGATGTAGAGGCCCTCCATGGTCGATTCCCCCTCCGGCGGAGCGCCGGCAAAGGCTCCAAGATGGGATCTCGCGGATACAGAAGGTTGCGGTAGTGAAATTAGGTTTTCATGGTCCCTTCTGATGGTTTCAGGGTACGGGTGTATATATAGGAAGAGGAAGTAGGTCGGTGGACGCTCGAGGGGTCCACAAGGGTGGGGGGCACGCCCACCCCTAGGGGCGCACAGGGAACCCTCGTGGCCGCCTCAGTTGTTGCTTGACTTCCACTCCAAGTCCCCTAGATTGCGTTTGTTCCAAAAAGATCACTCCCGAAGGTTTCATTCCGTTTGGACTCGTTTGATATTCCTTTTCTTCGAAACACTAAAATAGGCAAAAAAACAGCAATTCGGGCTGGGCCTCCGGTTAGTAGGTTAGTCCCAAAAATGATATAAAAGTGTAAAGTAAAGCCCATAAATATCAAAAACGGGTAATATAATAGCATGGAACAATAAAAAATTATAGATAAGTTGGAGACATATCAAGCATCCCCAAGCTTAATTCCTACTTGTCCTCGAGTAGGTAAATGATAAAAACAGAATTTTTGATGTGGAATGCTACCTAGCATAATTCTCAATGTATTTTTTCTTTATTGTGGCATGAATGTTCAGATCCAAATGATTCAAAATAGAAGTTCATATTGACATAAGAGAAATAGTAATACTTCAAGCATACCAATAAAGCAATCATGTCTTCTCAAAATAGCATGGCTAAAGAAAGTTATCCCTATAAAATCATATAGTATGGTTGTTGCTCTATCTTCATCACACAAAGTATTTAATCATGCACAACCCCAATGACAAGCCAAGCAATTGTTTCATACTTTAGTAATCTCAAACTTTTTCAACTTTCACGCAATACATGAGCGTGAGCCATGGACATAGCACTATATGTGGAATAGAATGGTGGTTGTGGAGAAGACAAAAAAGGAGAAGATAGTCTCACATCAACTAAGCGTATCAATGGGCTATGGAGATGCCCATTAATAGATATCTATGTGAGTGAGTAGGGATTGCCATGCAACGGATGCACTAGAGCTATAAATGTATGAAAGCTCAACAAAAGAAACTAAGTGGGTGTGCATCCAACTTGCTTGCTCACAAGACCTAGGTCATTTTGAGGAAGCCCATCATTGGAATATACAAGCCAAGTTCTATAATGAAAAATTCCCACTAGTATATGAAAGTGACAACATAGGAGACTCTCTATCATGACTATCACCGTAGGTTATCCTATAAGTTCTACTTGGCACAAACACTAATTAAAACAAGAAAGCGCATCTAAAAAGAAGCTAGATGAAATATTTACTACTAAACAGAAGCAAAAAGAAAGAAACAAAAATAAAATTGGGTTGCCTCCCAACTAGCGCTATTGTTTAACGCCCCTAGCTAGGCATAAAAGCGATGATAGATCTAAGTAGTGCCATCTTTGGCACTCAATTCATAAGTAGCTCGCATGATAAATTCATAAGGTAATTTAACTTTATTTCTTGGGAAGTGTTCCATGCCTTTCCTCAATGGAAATTGGAATCTAATATTCCCTTCCTTCATATCAATAATTGCACCAATCGTTCTAAGGAAAGGTCTACCAAGAATAATAGGACATGAAAGATTGCAATCTTTATCAAGAACAATAAAATCTACGGGCACATAATTACTATTTGCAACAATAAGAACATAATTGATCCTTCCCATAGTTTTCTTAATGGTGGAATCCGCAAGGTGCAAATTGAAAGGGCAATCATCAAAATCATGGAAACCTAGAGATCACATAAAGTTTTCGGAATCGTGGAAACACTAGCACCCAAATCACACAAAGCATAGCACTCATGATCTTTAATTTTAATCTTTATAGTAGGTTCCCACTCATCATAAAGTTTTCTAGGTATAGAAACTTCCAAATTAAGTTTTTCTTCATAAGATTGCATCAAGGCATCAACAATATGTTTGGTAAAAAAGCTTTATTTTGACTATAAGCAATGAGGAGAATTCAACACGGATTGCAACAAGGAAATACAATCTATTAAAGAACAATTATCATAATTAAATTCCTTGAAATCCATAATAGTGTGTTCAATGCTATTTAAAGTCTTGACCTCTCCAATCCCACTTTTACCAAATTTAGCATCAAGATCTAAAAACTCTGAATCATTGGGACGCCTTTTAACTAAAGTTGACTCATCTCCAGTCCCATCATTATTAAGATTCATATTGCAAACAAGGATTTAATAAGGGACACATCAATAACTTTTAGATCTTCATCATTATTTTCATGGAAACTAGAAGAACACGCTTTTACAAAGCAATCTAACTTAGCATGCAACCTAGCGGTTATTTCTTTGCACTCGTCAATGGAAATTCTCATGGCTTTGAGGGACTCGTTGATATCATGCTTAGGAGAAGTAGATCTAAGTTTCAAATAATCAACATCAAGCGAAAGTCTATCAACGTTCCTAGCCAAATCATCAACTTTAAGCAATTTTTCTTCAAGCAAAGCATTAAAATTCTTTTGAGAGATCATAAATTCTTTAACACTATTCTCAAAATCATAGGACATCTTATTAAAATTTCCATAAGAGTTGTTGTACAAATTTCCATAATTACTAGAGGAATTACTAGGGAACTGTCTAGGATTAAAGTTTCCTCTATAAGCATTGTTACCAAAATTATTCCTACCAACAAAATTCACATCCATAGATTCATTATTATTATCAATCAAAGTAGACAAAGGCATATCATTAGGATCAATAGGAGCACTCTTAGTAGCAAACAATTTCATATGTTCATCCATCTTTCCACTCAAAACATTAATTTCTTCTATAGCATGCACTTTTTTACTAGTAGATCTTTCGGTGTGCCATTGAGAATAATTAGCCACAATGTTATCAAGGAGTTTAGTAGCTCCTCCTAAGGTGATTTCCATAAAAGTGCCTCCCACGGCCGAATCTAAAAGATTTCTAGAAGCAAAATTCAATCCGGCATAAAAAATTTGTATGATCATCCATAAGTTCAAACCATGAGTAGGGCAATTACGAATCATTAATTTCATTCTTTCCCAAGATTGGGCAACATGCTCATGATCAAGTTGTTTAAAGTTCATAATATCGTTCCTAAGAGAGATGATCTTAGCGGGAGGAAAATACTTAGAGATAAAAGCATCTTTGCACTTATTCCATGAATCAATACTATTCTTAGGCAAAGACGAAAACCAAGTTTTAGCACGGTCTCTAAGCGAAAACGGAAATAACTTCAATTTAACAATATCATTATCCGTATCTTTCTTCTTTTGCATATCACACAAATCAACAAAGTTGTTTAGATGAGTAGCGTCATCTTCACTAGGAAGGCCGGAGAATTGATCTTTCATAACAAGATTCAACAAAGCAGCATTGATTTCACAAGACTAAACATCATTAGGAGGAGCAATCGGAGTGCTAAGGAAATCATTATTATTGGTATTGGAAAAGTCACACAATTTGGTATTATCTTGCGCCATTGCGACAAGCAATCCAACACACAAGCAAACAAAAAGGCAAGCGAAAGAGAGAGGAGATTGGGAAAGAGAGGGCAAATAAAACGGCAAGGGTGAAGTGGGGGGAGAGGAAAACGAGAGGCAAATGGAAAATAATGTAATGAGAGGGAGATGAGTTTGTGATGGGTACTTGGTATGTCTTGACTTGAGCGAAGACCTCCCCGGCAACGGCACCAGAAATCCTTCTTGCTACGTCTTGAGCTTGCGTTGGTTTTACTTGAAGAGGAAAGGGTGATGCAGCAAAGTAGCGTAAGTATTTCCCTTAGTTTTTGAGAACCAAGGTATCAATCCAGTAGGAGGCTCCTCAAAAGTCCCACGCACCTACACAAACAAACAAGAACCTCGCAACCAACGCAATAAAGGGGTTGTCAATCCCTTCACGGCCACTTGCGCAAGTGAGATATGATAGAGATAATATGATAGAGATAATATGATAAGATAAATATTTTTGGTATTTTTATGATATAGATTGGAAAGTAAAAGATGCAAATAAAAGTAGATGGAAAACTTATATGATAAAGGATAGACCCGGGGGCCATAGGTTTCACTAGTGGCTTCTCTCAAGATAGCATAAGTATTATGGTGGGTGAACAAATTACTGTCGAGCAATTGATAGAAAAGCGCATAGTTATGAGATTATCTAGGCATGATCATGTATATAGGCATCACGTCCGCAACAAGTAGACCGAAACGATTCTGCATCTACTACTATTACTACACACATCGACCGACTCTTGCCTGCATCTAGAGTATTAAGTTCATAAGAACAGAGTAACGCATTAAGAAAGATGACATGATGTAGAGGGATAAACTCATGCAATATGATATAAACCCTATATTTTTATCCTCGATGGCAACAATACAATACATGCCTTGCTCCCCCTGCTGTCACTGGAAAGGACACTACAAGATTGAACCCAAAGCTAAGCACTTCTCCCATTGCAAGAAAGATCAATCTAGTCGGCCAAACCAAACTGATAATTCGAAGAGACTCGCAAAGATAACTTAATCACACAGAAAAGAATTCAGAGGAGATTCAAATATTTCTCATAGATAAACTTGATCATAAACCCACAATTCATCGGATCTCGACAAACACACTGCAAAAAGAGTTACATCGAATAGATCTCCAAGAAGATTGAGGAGAACTTTGTATTGAGATTCAAAGAGAGAGAAGAATCCATCTAGGTAATAACTATGGACCCGAAGGTCTGTGGTAAACTACTCACAACTCATTGGAGAGGCCTTGGAGATGATGTAGAGGCCCTCCATGGTCGATTCCCCCTCCGGTGGAGCGCCGGCGAAGGCTCCAAGATGGGATCTCGTGGATATAGAAGGTTGCGGCGGTGGAATTAGGTTTCGTGGTCCCTTCTGATGGTTTCACGGTACAGGTGTATATATAGGAAGAAGAAGTAGGTCGGTGGACGCTCGAGGGGCCCACGAGGGTGGGGGGCACGCCCACCCCTAGGGGGTGCACCGGACACCCTCGTGGCCGCCTCGGTTGTTGCTTGACTTCCACTCCAAGTCCCCTGGATTGTGTTTCTTCCAAAAAGATTGCTCCCGAAGGTTTCATTCCATTTAGACTCCATTTGATATTCCTTTTATTCAAAACACTGAAATAGGCAAAAAAACAGCAATTCGGGTTGGGCCTCTAGTTAGTAGGTTAGTCCCAAAAATGATATAAAAGTGTAAAGTAAAGCCCATAAACATAAAAAATGGGCAATATAATAGCATGGAACAATAAAAAATTATAGATATGTTGGAGACGTATCAATCCTCGCATCATGAAATTTTATAGCATGATGATCATATTTTCTACATGTTTCTTACCCATCTCTCTTTTAGAAAATAAGCTTAATAGATAGAAGACTTTCTGCACTCGTATCGTCTTCGAGGAAAGTATCTTGCGAGAATTCTCTATGCTCCAATGCTAAGTACCTGTTGTATATCACTATATTTTTACATCAGCATGTATTTTGTTAATCGGCGTGAATCCAAACTTTATCTGATCTATATTTAGTTGTAGCAAAATGCAGGCGACAATGTTGATTTTTGTAAGGAAAACTGCCTGGTAGTTTTGCATACTGAACTGCATGAGTGTACTATCTCATATCATGCACATTACTAAATTGTAGTGCTGCTCTGGTTACCCGTTCATTCATTGTGTCAATGTTACTTTCGTATTACCTTACCTGGTTGATGATAGTTGTGCCATATTGTGTTAATTTGGTGTAGGTCGGTTGCACAAACGTTCGTTGTGTCAATGTTGCTTTCCTATTATCTGACCTGGCCAATGATAGCAATGCTAGTGTGTTAATTTGGTGCAGGCTGTTGAAGATAAGAAGACAAGCTCTAAAAGCAACAAGGCAACCCCATTTTTTCTTTCCAATAAATCTAGGCCAGGTAATATGCCAATAACTTTTGATTAATCTGTTCGGTTGCCCTCCTAATTTATGTTATGATGTAGTGGCCGAGACACTCTCCACTATCAATAATACATGCCTGCCAAAATCACCATCTGAAGCTGTTCAGTTTCCTCTGTCTCGAATGCAACGAAAAAAATGTATGTTTCTGAACCAATTACTGGATGAAGCAATGATGGAAATCGTGGAGGAATTAGAGGTGCGCATTCTGCGCAACAACAACTGATCAATATTTTTAGAGACAATGTAGCAAAGAAGGAAGAACTTGTTCAGATGCTTATGGGCGTCATCCGCGCTGAGGTTGCAGATTGTGACATTGTAGATCATTAGGTTTTGTTCATTTATTTGCACTGGCATCAATCTTTAATTGCCCAGTGGATGTAATTTCCTATAATATATGTTGGATGTGCAACGTTTTTCCTTGTATGTCATACCATTGCTTAGCGTGCCTCGCATTCCAGCTAACTGGTCGCTAGGAAGCTAAAAAAAAGTAGTGAAATTATTAGTTAGCACGAACTGTCGTGGACCCTATATGAAGGAAGCAGCCCACTGCCCTTAATGGGCTTCCCTAATGGGCTCTCAGGGGCCAAAATTCGCATAGGCCTTTGATTGATTGGTTTTGGCCCTGTGCATAATTGCTCATTGTAATGGGCTCAAATTATCTAATTGGGCCTACAAACATGTTCGAACTTTAATGGGCCCATTGTGTTAATGGGTCGTAACCAGGCCGAAAGCTCTATTGGGTCGCTATAATTGAAACGGGTCGACAGTTAATGCTCGGCCCTGTTACCTCCCGTGTCGTTAACAGGTCGACATCGAAGCGGGTAACAAGTGGGCCCATTTGATTTCACGGGCCGTTAATTGGCTGATACTAAGGTCGGCCTACATATGGCCCAACTATACTGTGGGCCTTTAGCAGGCTAAAAGAGAAAGCAGGCTCATGCTGGACCATGAAGATCATGGGTCGCTAAGATGCTGAAAGTCAGGTCGTACTGTATATGGCCCAACTGTGTTGTGGGCCTTTAGCAGACCGAAAGAGAAACCGGGCTGGTATTGGACCATGAAGAGCATGGGTCATTAAAAGGCCAAAACTCATGTCCAACTGCAAGTGGCCCAGCTCATTTATGGGTCGTTAACAGGCTGAAAGACACATCGGGCCAGAAATTGGCCCAACACTTAAATGGGTCGCTAAAAGGCCGAAACTCGTACATCCTAAAAGTTGGCCCATCCCTTGGATGGGCCGTTAATAGGCCGAAACCACATCGGGCCGATATTGAGTCCAAATATATAGTGGGTTGTTAACAAGCTCGAACTGACGATGGCCTGCAATGGTGTCAAATTGTTAACATGTCATTGAAGGGCCGAATTGGCACATCTCATATGGGCCATGGGCTTAAATGGACCTGACACAAGTAGGCCTTATATGGGCCAGCCTGCTAATTTTTACTGGGCCGGCCTTTTTCACCAGAATGGACCACTGTTGGGCCTTGCCACGTGCCGACGTATCATAGGCGCCTCCCTTACTATGAGTGGATGACATCTGTCCCAACGCTGAGCTGACACGTGGATCCTCCAGCGAATGAGAATTTTACACGTGGAAAATCCCCATTGGTCGGGGCTGTTAACGGATTATCGGATCCAAACCGGAACCCGATAGCTTAACGGCGACCCATTATGGTGGATGCCACATGTTGATTACCATTGATGAAATCACTTCTATGACGCACCATTTATCGTCATGGAAGTGGACACTTCCACGATGATAATTTTGGTATTGTCATGGAACACTTCTACGATAGCACAGGTATGACTATCTTGATTCTGTCATAAAATTGTCATGGATGTACATGCATGACATAAAACGTGACCTACTGTGACAAACATGTATCATCACAGAAGTGTACTTTTTTTGTAGTGAAGGTGGTGATCAATTACCTCCCTTGGAACGCCAGGGATGTCAGATGGTTGCCATGCAAACACATCAGCATTCGCCCGCAAGAAGGCAATGAGTGCTATTTCCTATTTGTCGTCGAGGGTGGCACTTATGGTGAAGTGCCTCTCGTCCCATCCTCCTTCACGGACACCTTCTTGGTAGCAGGTGCAAACGCCTTGGCTTTCTTGCCCCTGCCGGTAGAGCTCCCTGGCACATCGGGTGTGCAACACTCTGATGAGGTGCACTTCCCGGAGTCCTTTCCCGAGGTCTTGCCGGTCTTCCTATTCTTCTTCTCCCCCCGGGAGCTTTGTCGGCAGGAGCAAGTGCTTTCCCAGTAGATGCTGCAATTGCTTCCCGGTAGAGCCTGTTGGCGCACATGACTACGTCCTTCTTGATGGAGTGGATGGTGATGATGCTCATCGGTCCTAGCATATTCAGTGTGTTGTTGGTGTAGTGAGACACCACCATGAACTTTGCCAGTGTCAGGTGACCCAAGATCCCATTGTACAAACAGTATCTTAACAACATCGAAGACAATCTTCTTTGTCCTATAGTTGAGCTCACCGCCAAACATCACCAACAATGTGATTTTCCCTTTGGGTTGGCTTCTTCCTGGATTGATCCCTTGAAACATTCCCATTTGCTTGAGATCTTTGTCAGGAATCTGCATCCTCTTGATCACATTTGGAGAGATCAAGTTCAAGCTGGCCCCATCGTCAACCAAAATTTTCGCCACCTTGAGGTTGCGGATTGTTGGTTAAACCAACAATGGCAAACACCCAACCGCTATTGTGTGATCAGGGTGATCCTTTTTGTAAAAAACAATGGGCATGTTGGACCACTTGAGTGGCTTCTGCGCTTCGATTGTCGGCTCTGCAACATTGATCTCACATGCCCATTGCTTGAGTTGGCGGTGAGAGGAGTGCAAAGATGCACCTCCATCAATGCACATGGTCTATGTTGCCTTCTGGAACTCTTGTTCGCTGTAATCCTCTTCATCCTTGCCATCATCTTCATCATCCTTCTTGTCCATGCCTCGAGCAGGCTTATCCTTTGTTGCTTGGCCTTGCCGCGACGACCTCCGCGGCCATCGTGATTCTTCTTGCCGGACCTGCCAGCACTGTCTTGGCCCTTCTCCTTGCCGTGCTTCCCGTATTTAGCTTTATGCTTCTCGGTCAGCTGCTCAACTTGCCGGCACTCCTGGAGATCATGACCCTTGGTGCGCTGGATCTTGCAGTATGGCCCGTCGGTCTTTTTGGATGCCGATGCCTCATGACCACAAGTGCACCCGTGTCGGTGCTCTCGGTCTTGGGCTTCTTGTCGGCATTGGCGTTCCTGGAGCCCTCGACAGTCATCACTGCCTTGCCTTTGCGCTTCCTGTTGCACTTGCAACCCTTCTTCTTTGGGGTTGATGCATCGTCATCTTCAGAGTCGACCTCTGCAAAAAGGTCTTCCCTGGGAAGTCACCTCCCCTCTTTAGCCCGCGCACACTTGTCGGCCAGAGCATATAGCTCGGCAATGTCATGCACCTTGTTGATGCTCAACTCCTCGGGCATCTTTCAATTGTGCACGCTCGTATGGAACACGACAATGAGTGCAGTAGGTTGTACATCAAGGATGTTGCGGTGCACATGGCTGGATATTTGGATATACTTCTGGAGGGACTCGCCTTCCCTCTGTGGAATGATGTGTAAATCACTAGGCTGCCCTAGAAAGGCGCCGACAAACTGATGACAGAGATCTGCCCATGATGAAATCGAGCCCTCCGGCAAGTTCATCAGCCAAGATCTCACGTTGGATTTGAGAATCAATGGAAAATAGTTGGTGAGAACCTTGTCATCTCGTCCCCCGGCAGCCTGCAACACGATGGTGTAAATGTTGAGGAACTCGGATGGGTTGAGCTTGTCGTCGTACTTGGCCGGCAGCTCGACTATGAAGGTCCGGGAAGAGGGCCATTGGACTTGCCGCAGCTCATGGGTGAACGCTGGGCAACCTACCTCGTAAGGCAGGCACCGAGGGTACCCTGGTGCAGGCTCATCAACAATTGGTCGCGCACGCACGTCTGATTGACTGCACGTTTCTCGGTGCCACTCGATGGTGGTTCGAGCGTCTTCCACTCACCGGTCTCGAATGACTTGGCACTGGTCTTAACGTCCCGGTGGATCAGACGACGCCATAAACACGTCATCATGGGCGTCAACCCGCAGGCTCTGCCACTGCTGACGTGCAAGTCATTGTATCATAGGTGCGCCGCCTCCGGTCCGCTCGCCAGCTGCACCATGTTGGTGTCGTCGGCTGCTGTTGTGAAGGCCCCACTTGTTGTGGCTTGTCGTTGTTGGTGAAGCTTAGGAGGCTGTGAATAGTAGCTCCCCACTCCTCCATCTTCTCCCTTGTAGGAGGGAAGTCCACCATCAACTAATCTCATGCCAAGGCCTCTAACAGCGTGTTTGGCATGGCGTGGCACGAAGAATGAGCGGAGCTCTTACTCACGACAGAGCCAGAAGGAGTCCCATCCTACTCCTGCTGCCATGGCTAATTTTTGCCGGCAGGTTAGCATGGAGGTTGCCCATGCATGTCTTGGGAACAAAGTACAGGGGCATCATTGTGGCGGCTTCCGAAGCCATCGGTGTCATGATATCATGCAACATGTTCATCTTGCAACAGCCTTGGAACACATGCTGACATGGCCTTCGTCGCCACGCTGTTTGTCGGTGTCAAAACCAGCAGATCTCGGGTAGGCGGGCCCAAGCTATGCGTCTAAGGATCAATGGTAACAGGAGGCCAGGGGACACGATGTTTACCCAGGTTCGGACCCTCTTAATGGAGGTAAAACCCTACTCCTGCTTGATTATGATTATCGAATACGAGGATTACAAGAGATGATCTACCTCGAGATTGTGATGGCTAACCCTAGATGGCTAGCCTATGAGGATTCCGATGATGGTAAAAAGTTCCCCTCTACGGTCTAACCCCTCCAGTTTATATACACACCGGAGGGGGACTATAGATGGTACAAAGTCAATTTATTAGGGAAAGAAACCTATAAACTCTATTCTTGTCGTCCACGCGTTGAGAAGCCCCATCCGGACACAGTAGATGATCTTCGACGTGATCATGTGCAACCCATGCAGCCTGGCCCAAACTCCTAGGCCGGACATCTGAGGACACCCGAATCCAGGACTCCCTCAGTAGCCCCCGAACTTACCTTCAATGTCAATGTAGTATGCGGACATGAGTCTTCGGCTTTGCAAGGCAGGTTCTTCCATTGTACTCCAGATTGAAGGTAGTCCGGCATTGGCTTCCGCGCCCAGTCTTTATGATTCCTCCTTGTCGTCGCCTCGATTTCCACGCACTTGGGAGAATGTGAATGGTTTGTTATCCTTGTATTTTAATATTCCTGGCAGGCACAAAACGCGCCTATAAAGCGAGGCGAGATCCCTAAGTCGTCATCTTGCATCGCACCCAAAAGCAACAAAGCAAGCCACAAAAAATCATGACGAGCGCCCCTGGTTCTTCCTCGCGTCCTCATGGCCCGCAAGAGGGGGACTGGCAGAATTGTTCCATATCTCACCTCCAGCTCAGTCGACTCCAGACGCAAGGATACCTCCCTCCCAGATCTAGTCTCCATGCGGGCGGGGCTAACCATCATAGGCACTGATGCATTGGCGGAGAATTTCCCCAATCCTTGTCAAGGGGAGAGGGTGTGCTTCACCTCATTTCTTTTGAGGGGTGTGGGATTCCCAATCCACCCCTTCCTTAGGGGCCTACTGGAACACTACGGGATCCAACTGCACAACCTCACACCAGGTTCTATTTTACATATCTCTGGTTTTGTCGCTCTCTGCGAACTATTCTTGGGTTGCGAGGCTCACTTCAAACTATGGAAGAAGTTCTTCTGCCTCGTCCCCCACCATCAGGGCGGCGAGTCTATCTTCAAAGTGGGTGGTGCCGAAGTATGGCGCATAGCCGGATCCAGTTACCCCGTCGGGACTCTGAAGAAAGGATCTGCTGAATGGTCTTCAAAATGGCTCTATATCGATGACGTACCCCTTCCGGACCCTATTCGACGTGGACTGCCAGAATTTTCCAGTGCCCCTTTAAAGAAGCTATACAAGTGGCATCCCAAATCCTCCGCCCAAGAAGATAGTGCGGAGGTGATGAACTTGGTAAACAAGATCAAGCTATTGACCCATTACGGACTCTCCATCGTAGAAGTCATGGCTATCACAATAAAGAGATGCATCCAGCCACTTCAATCCCGAGTAACTCCCTTATGGAACTACAACGGGGAGGATGATGCGTCCCGCTATAGGCGAAAGGGGCCGGACGGCCAAGCTGCATTAGCGGCAGCTCTGGCCGACCTATATAAAGGAGAGGAAGAGGACTTTATGCATGTAAATTATCGAGAGGCCTACTCCATGTACTCTCCTATTGAATGGGTAAGTTTTTAACCGCTCAATGCTCTTTTACCCATAGGAATGCATTGACAGGATACCTTGGCTATGTGTTTTTTGAACAGTCATGGAGGCAGGTTGTCAAGAACATTAACTGCCCCGCCTCCCAGCCAGAGGATCATGATCATGATGAAGACCCCGGATTCCATGAGGATCCGGACATATTTGTAGAGTTCGAAGATGGAGTCTACTATTAGGCGAGCCTTGACGGCTCGAAGGTGCCATTATGGCTAACTACCCCGACCTTTACCCCTTTGTGAAGGTAAGTGTTCAGAAACTGTATTCTCAAGGAAGAGGAATACTTCCACCATTTTCCTTATTTCTACATTGGACCATACTTCGCAGGATCGGCGCTCAGCGGGCCGTACCCAAGGGAGGGCGACCAAGACAAGGTCAGCATCTTCGTGAAAGGTCCGTGAAAATGAAAGGAGGCTGGCAGCACCTCCGAACCTGCTCCACCATCAAAAAGGTATATACTTCTTTGTAATTATTCAGTCATGAAGTCAGGCCTTCATTCGAATCCTCCCTCTATTATCGCAGGACGGGTATTTGGCGTACCATGGGTAAGGTCCCAGCCAGCTGAGCTGCAGCTAATCGGCGCCGGAGATACGTACCAATCGTGACGGGGGAGCATGATGATGCAGCACAGGCTCGCTCGTCACACGGAGAGCTGGATGAGATGTTCGTGACCAACTCCGAAGTCGAAAGTGCGATGAATCATCATCACTTAAAAGAAGCCTTACGCGCCCCTAGCTTAACAGAGCTAGAGTTCAACGCCCTAAGCACTGTAGGTGCTTATATCCGAGCTGTCCGGGACGGACTCACCGGGGTCGCTCGCCTGTTCTCAAAGGATATGCATGTAAAAAATTAGCAACTTAATGGATAGATAGTAGTAGTAGCCCCCGAGACTTAAAGCGGGTGACCAAACCGATTTAAGGATCGTTTGATGATCATAGGTTCTCAAGGATAAGAACAATGCACTGACCCAGGAACTTGAAGAAATAAAGAGTGCCCCAATGTACTACGGGAATGATAAAAAATTGGAAGAGGAAGTAAAGAAACAGGCCGAAGAGATAAAGAGCTTGAAGGCTCAACTCTTAGAGGCGCAACAAGAAACCCAAAAACTGAAGGGCGGTATATTTGGTATGTCCTGCGAACCATCCGAATTATTTGAGAGAATCATATAATGATGAATATGATAGTTCAGCTGATGCAGGTATGTTGACCGACCGCCCCAAGGAGGAAATGCCAGTTCTTCAGAGTGACATTCTGAAGGAGTTGGCCAAGCTGCACAAACGTGCTTGGAAGGCAATGAAGAACATGGCCAAAGCCTTGTGGCCCTCCGACATCCCTCCAGAAAGTATGGAGGGGTTGGTTGATCTTTTCAAGGGTGCCCGGCGTCGGTTCGAGCTGTGGAAGACATCAGCCTGCCGTGAAGGCGCTCGAGAGGCATGGTCCATGGTGAAGACACGCTATACTGGTCTTGACCCGAACCATATGGCCAGGGTTGGACCCCGGGGACCCGACGGGAAGGAAATTCCCGTAAACTTGGTATATGACCAAGTAATGACAGCGGCAAAATTTTTGCAACAGGATTGTAAATTAGATAGCCTATTAGATGACATAGAAAGGGAGTGAGCGCTTGATTTGATGTACCCATGTACTTTACGACCAAACTTATCTCCTGCCGAATTGTATGAAAATTTTGTCATCGCAGACCTCCTCCAAACCAAAAAGGTTGGAGTGTTTCCGCATACTATGTTTAACAGTAAACATTTGGTATGGTCAGAAACCAGGCAATCCGGTCATATTGCTCAAACAGACAAACTGTGATCAGTGGAGTTATGTCATTGTAGGATCGAAAGTATGTCTAGAGGGGGGTGATTAGACTACGTGACCAAATAAAAATCTAGCCTTTTCCCAATTTTAGTTCTTGGCAGATTTTAGCAACTTAGCACAAGTCAAGCAATCAACCTACACATGCAATTCTAAGAGTATAGCAGTGGAATGTAAATCATTGCATATGAAGATAAAGGGGAGGAGTTTGGAGGGAGCAAACGCAATGTTGACACGGAGATTTTTGGCGTGGTTTCGATAGGTGGTGCTATCGTACATCCATGTTGATGGAGACTTCAACCCATAAAGGGTAACGGCTGCGCGAGTCCACAGAGGGCTCCACCCATGAAGGGTCCACAAAGAAGGAACCTTGTCTATCCCACCATGGCCATCGCCCACGAAGGACTTGCCTCACTAGGGTAGATCTTCATGAAGTAGGCGATCTACTTGACCGTACAAACTCCTTGGTTCAACTCCACAATCTTGACGGAGGCTCCCAAGTGACACCTAACCAATCTAAGAGACACCACTCTCCAAAAGATAATAGATGGTGTGATGTTCATGAACTCCTTGCTCTTGTGTTTCAAATGATAGTTTCCCCAACACTCAACTCTATCTCATAGGATTGGATTTGGTGCAAAGATGATTTGAGTGGAAAGCAACTTGGGGAAGGCTAGAGATCAAGATTCATATGGTTGGATTGGAATATCTTGGCCTCAACACATCAGTAGGTGGTTCTCTCTCAGAAAATGAATGCTGGAACTATAGGCATGTTCTGATGGCTTCCCCTACGAATGAGGAGAGGGTGGAGGGGTATATATAGCCTCCACACAAAATCTAACCGTTACACACAATTTACCAAACTCGGTGGGACTGAATCAGAAAACTCGGTGGGACCGAATCAGAAAACTCGGTCGGACCGATTTAGTTCATAATGTGACCATTAGGCATTTCGGTGGGACCGACATGTCAACTCGGTGGGACCGATTTCGTTAGGGTTAGGGCATAACGTAATCTCGGTGAGACCGATTACACAAACTCGGTGGGACCGACTTTGGTAATAAGCTAACCAGAGAGTTGGTCAGGCAAACTCGGTGGGACCGATTCGCTCATCTCAGTGGGACCGAAACATTACGAAAGGGAAACAACGAGTTTGTATTGCGAACTCGGTGGGACCAATCGCTCATCTCGGTTAGACCGAAATGTTACAAAGGGAAACAGGGAGTTTGCAAATCCCATCTTGGTGAGACCGAGATCCCTATCGGTTAGACCGAAGTGACTAGGGTTTCTGGCAGTGGCTATGTCAAATGAACTCGGTGGCGCCAGATAGATCAAATCGGTGGGGCCGAGTTTGACTTTTGGTTTGGGACATATGTGGATATGACAAAGTGGTTGAGGGCTTTGGAGCATATCACTAAGCATTTTGAGCAAGCAAGCCATTAAGCAACACCTCATCCTCTTTTAGTAGTATTGGCTTTTTCTATAGACTCAGTGTGATCTTGGATCACTAAAAGTAAAATGTAGAGTCTTGAGATTTTAGAGCTTGAGCCAATCCTTTGTCCTTATCATTTTGAGGGGTCCACATTCCTAATCCATGCCATGCCAATCATTGAACTTTCCTGAAATATTCATCTTGAAATAGCATTAGTTCAATGAGCTATATGTTGTTAATCATTACCAAAACCACCCAGGGATAGTTGCACTTTCAATCTCCCCCTTTTTGGTAATTGATGACAACATATACATCAAAGCTTTGACAAATGATAATAAGATTGAAATACATCGTCGCTTTGAGAAGTATGTGATAAGCAAGAGCTCCCCCTAAATTTGTGCATTATTTAAGATTTGCTTTTGAATGCAAATGCACAATCGATTAGTATCATGGGTTACTCTTCCATGTCACATACTTCTTGGTGGATCGCTCAAAATGATAACAATTAAAAAGCATGCACTCATCACCAAGCAAAGTGAATGATCATATAGGGATATAAGAGATAATGTCATTGAAGCACACATTAAAGTAGCATATGATCAAACACATGATCATTCAAGTATCTCACACAAGACATAATGTATCAAGCAAACATACAATAAAGTTCAACCAAATAAAGTGCAAGAGAGACAAAAAGAAACACACTCTCTCTCCAAGGCTATGATCTATACATATTTCTCCCCCTTTGGCAACAAGTTACCAAAAAGTTCAAATATGCATAGTGTTATGCGTCTCTCAGGCTTGGTCTCCATGAGGTGGTGTAGTGATGACTCCAATGACGAAGGCTTCAGCTGATGTAGCTGGAGTTGCTGGAGTGGCTGCTGGAGGTGGCATTGAAGTTGTGGTTGCTGGTGCGGATGTAGTAGCTCGTGTATCAGGTACTGGCACTGCAGCAGACCTCTGACCTCTTGGCACATACTGAAAAGCTTATGTAGTTGCCTTGCCTTTCTTCTCCTCTGCTTCCTCCTGGAGCTGCTCAACTATAGTCTGTATCTCAGTGACTTTTAGATCAAGATCATAGATTTTTTGCTCAATAATTCTCCCCAAACTCTCCTGATTTTGAGTCAGGGTGGCCAAGCCCTTCTCAATCCTCAAGGTGGATTGGATCAGAAATCCATGTTGATCTTGTTTGCTCTTCAAGAATACCTAAGATGCCTCTTCTGCACTTGGCATATTTGCGGCCTTATCTGCCCATGCCTTTGCTCTCTTCTGATGTGCTTGCACTGATGAAGGATCATTCTCATCCATGACAACTGTGTTGTCTTCAAAATCTGGCTTGAGAGGTAAGTGCTCCTTGTCCAACAAATAAGTGCATGTGCCCATCTTTGAGTTGATGAGTGATAATCCACAAGTATAGGGGATCAATTGTAGCCTCTTTCGATAAGTAAGAGTGTCGAACCCAATGATGTTCGCTTTACCTAAAACAAGTATGAAACTAGAAGTACTTTGTAGGTGTTGTTGGATAGGTTTGCAAGAATATAAAGAGCATGTAAATAAAAACTAGGGGCTGTTTAGATAAAGAAGCAATAAAGTGAGTATAGCGAGTGTGGAAAAGTGGTGGTAGGAGTTGTGAAATTGTCCCTAAGCAATTGACTACTTTACTAGACCGATAGCAAGTTTTATGTGGGACGGGCCACTGCTAGCATGTCATCCCTGACTTGGAATTCTATGCACTTATGATTGGAACTATTAGCAAGCATCCGCAACTACTAACGTTCATTAAGGTAAAACCCAACAATAGCATTAAGGTATATTGGTCCCCCTTCAATCCCGTATGCATCAATTTCTTTGCTAGGTTGAAGCTTCTGTAACTCTTGCCCTCTAATACATAGTCCTATCAACATACAACTAACCCTATGGTGTGATCCACATGCGCGCTCATATGATGGGAACTGAAGGACAAAAACATAACCACAAGCAAATTAAACCAATCATAGCAATTCACCAATTACCGATAGGACAACGAAAATCTACTCAGACATCATAGGATGGCAACACATCATTGGATAATAATATGAAGCATAAAGCACCATGTTCAAGTAGAGGGTACAGCGGGCTGCGGGAGAGTGGACCGCTATAGATAGATGGGGGAAGGTGATGGAGATGTTGGTGAAGATGAAGGAGGTGTTGGTGTAGATCAGAATGATGATGATGGCCCCGACAGCGTTCCGACGCGATCGGGAGAGAGGGGGAGAGATCCCCCCTTCTTCTTCTTCTTCCTTGACCTTCTCCCTAGATGGGAGAAGGGTTTCCCCTATGGTCCATGGTCTCCATGGCGTGGGAGGGGCAAGAGCCCCTTCGAGATTGGATTTGTCTCTCTCTGTTTCTGCGTTTTGATTCTGCCCTTTCACCGTTTCTTATATATCCGGAGATCCGTAACTCCGATTGGATTGAAACCTTCAACATGATTTGTTTCCGAATATTAGCTTTCTTGCGGCAAAAGAAGAGTAGAAACCGCCTTACGGGATGTCCACGAGGGTCAAGGGCATGCCCACCCCCTGGGGCGCGCCCCCCTGCCGCGTGGGCCCCTCGAGCATCGTCTCGCATTGATTCTTCTTCCCAAAATCATAAATATTCCAAAAATATTCTTCGTCCGTTTTTACCCCGTTTGGACTCCGTTTGATATGGGTTTTCTGCGAAACAAAAGACATGCAACAAACAGGAACTGGCACTGGGCACTAGATCAATATGTTAGTCCCAAAAATAGTATAAAAAGTTGCCAAAAGTATGTAAAACTTGTATAATATTGGCATGGAACAATCAAAAATTATGGATACGACGGAGACGTATCAGCATCCCCAAGCTTAGTTCCTGCTCGTCCTCGAGTAGGTAAATGACAAAAAAGATAATTTTTGATGTGGAATGCTACCTAACATAATCTTGATCACATAATCTAATAATGGCATGAATATTAAGACACGAGTGATTCAAAGCAATAGTCTATCATTTGACATAAAAGAATTTAATACTCGGGCATCCCAACAAACAATCATGTCTTTCAAAATATCAATGCTAAAGAACGTTATCCCTACAAAATCCTATAGTCTTGTATGCTCCCTTTTCTTAACACAAGGTACCCCTCATGCCCATCCCGGTGTCAGCCAAGCAATTGGTTCATACTTTTTAACTCGCTTCAGCTTTTTCAACCCTCACGCAATATATGAGCACAAGCCATGGATATAGCACTACAGGTGGAATAGAGTATGATGGTGGAGGTTGTGTGGAGAAGACAAAAAGGGAGAAAGTCTCACATCGATGCGGCTAATCAACGGGCTATGGAGATGTCCGTCAGTTGATGTCAATGCGAGGAGTAGGGATTGCCATGCAACGGATGCACTGAGAGCTATAAGTGTATGAAAGCTCAAACTGGAAACTAAGTGGGTGTGCATCCAACTTGCTTACTCATGAAGACCTCAGGCATTTGAGGAAGCCCATCATCGGAATATACAAGCCAATTTCTATAATGAAAAATTCCCACTAGTATATGAAAGTTAAAGCATAGGAGACTCTCTCTATGAAGAACATGGTGCTATTTTGAAGCACAAGTGTGGTAAACGGATATTAACATTGCCCCTTCTCTCTTTCTCTCATTTTTTCATTTTCTCTTTTTTATTTTTTTATTTTTTTGGTGGCTTCTTTGGCCTCTTTTATTTTTCATAAAGACCGGAGTCTCATCCCGACTTGTGGGGGAATCATAGTCTCCATCATCCTTTCCTCACTGGGGCAATGCTCTAATAATGATGATCGTCACACTTTATTTACTTACAACTCGGTATCTAGAACACATATGACTCTATATGAATGCCTCCGGCGGTATACCGGGATGTGCAATGATCTAGCGTAGCAAAGATATCAAAAAACGGACAAGCCATGAAAACATCATGCTAGCTGTCTTACGATCATGCAAAGCAATATGACAATGAATGCTCAAGTCATGTATATGATGATGATGGAAGTTGCATGGCAATATATCTCGGAATGGCTATGGAAATGCCATAATAGGTAGGTATGGTGGCTGTTTTGAGGAAGATATAAGGAGGCTTATGTGTGATAGAGTGTATCGTATCACGGCATTTGGATGCACCGGCGAAGTTTGCACCAATTCTTGAGGTGAGAAAGGGCAATGCACGGTACCGTAGAGGCTAGCAAATTGCGGAAAGGTAAGAGTGCGTATAATCCATGGACTCACATTAGTCATAAAGAACTCATATACATATTGCAAAAGTTTATTAGCCCTCGAAGCAAAGTACTATTACGCATGCTCCTAGGGGGGAGGTTGGTAGGAGTTAACCATCGCGCGCCCCCGACCTTCACGCAAAGATAAACAATTACGATGCGCACCAATTTGGTTACATAGTTAGGACACCATACATGCATGCTTCGGGAATCGCAAACCTTAACACCAATAACCTTACCAAACACAACCATTAACTAGAACCTCCCACATATTGTCATCTTTATATCACAAAACTATTGCAAGGAATCAAACATATCATATTCAGTGATCTACAAATCTTATGTAGGATTTTATGACTAACCATGTGAATGACCAATTCCTGTCATCTCTCTAAATAGATATAAGTGAAGCAAGAGAGTTTAATTATTTGTATAAAAGATATGCCCATGCTCTAACAAATGTAAGTGAAGCAAAAGAGCATTCTACAAATGGCGGTTTTCTATGTGAAGAGAAACAGACAATCCAAACTTCAAATGATATAAGTGAAGCACATGAAGCATTTTATAAAGCCATACTCAAAATATTTAAGTGAAGTGCAAAGAGCATTCTATAAATCAACCATGGACTATCTCATACCAGCATGGTGCATAAAAGAAAAGTGAAAACTAAATGCAAAAGACGCTCCAAGATTTGCACATATCGCATGAACGAAACGAATCCGAAAACATACCGATACTTGTTGAAGAAAGAGGGGATGCCTTCCGGGGCATCCCCAAGCTTAGACGCTTGAGTCTCCTTGAATATTTACTTGGGGTTCCTTGGGCATACCCAAGCTTGAGCTCTTGCCTCTCCTCCTTTTCCTCATATAGACCTCCTCGATCTTCAAACACTTCATCCACACAAAACTTCAACAGAAAACTCGGTAAGATCCGTTAGTCTAATAAAGCAAATCACTACTCTAAGTACTGTTGAAAACCAATTCATATTTTGTTTTTGCATTGTATCTACTGTAATATAACTTTTCCATGGCTTAATCCACTGATAGAAATTGATAGTTTCATCAAAACAAGCAAACTATGCATCAAAAACAGAATCTGTCTTAACAGGACAGTTTGTAGTAATCTGAACATTCACCATATTCTGGTACTCCAAAAATTCTGAAAATTTTGGGGAAAATAAAAAATTTGTAAATTAAGACAGTGCAAAAAGTTTCATAACCGTTTGACGTTCCAGTAAAAAATGTAAAATCGCGACTACAGCCAAAGTTTCTGTCCTGCGCCGCACAAACCAACAAGCACTGTAAACATCCTAAAGGCAAACCTTGGCACATTATTTTTAAACTTAAACTTTATAAAATCACAAAATAGAAATAAATGACTCTCTAAAACTTCTGGGTTGTCTCCCTGGCAGCGCTTTCTTTAAAGCCATTAAGCTAGGCATATAGTGCTCAAGTAATGGATCCACCCGGATCCCAAGGTATATCAAAGCCAATTTTAATTAACAATGATTTCTGATTTAGTGGTGAGCACAAAGTAACATATATCACGCAACAATGAAGTCTAACTCTCTTCCTATGCATCGGCATGTCATAAAAGAACAATTCATGCACACCAAGTAAAGGCCAGTGCATAGTATAAGCAGTTTCTTGCAATTCTATCGTGTTGGAAACATAAAGAGGCGGAGATGTAGTTCCTCTATCATAATAATTGCAAGTTCGAATAGTAAGCACATGCATATTATATCTATCAAAATCATTATGTGCAATGGTAAAAGGCAACCCATCAACATAATCCTTAATAAGAGCGAACTTCTCCGATCTAGTGTAGTTTGGAGAATTCAAAAAGATAATAGGACTACTATGTGTGGGTGCAATAGCAACAATTTCATGTTTAGCATAAGGAACTATAGCAAGTTCATCTCCATAAGCATCACTCATATTGGCATCATGGCCACAAGCATAGCAAGCATCATCAAAAGGGGGAATTTCAAGAGAATCAACGGGATCATAGCAATTATCATAGCAATCATCCTTCGGTAAGCACGAAGGGAAATTAAACAATGTATGAGTTGAAGAGTTACTCTCAATAGAAGGTGGGCACGGGTAACTAATCCGCTCTTCCTCCTTTTGTTCTTCGCTCTCCTCATCATCTTTTTCATCCAATGAGCTCACAGTTCCATCAATTCCTTCTTCCATAGACTCCTGCAAAATATTAATCTCTTCTTGGACAGTGGAGACTCTCTCAATAAAATCATCAATATCGGAATTTAATTCATAATTCTCATATCAATATTTAAGTATAACAAATTTTTTAAGTCTGTAAACAGCATCGTCAAGATTTTCACACTCTTTAAACAAAGATTCAATTTCATAAGCACCCATAAAAGCAACGAATTCTTCTATTTGTTCCAAGTCATAGTAATCATATATACCATTAGCATAAGAAGCTAAGGTTTCATTATCATTAAATTTGCACGAAAAGGGAAGGTGTGGAGCCTCCATCCTAGAGCAACAAGTATAATCATATCTCAAGCATAGTTGCCTAGCATACCAATACAACATATAAATTTGATCCCATAATAGTTTTGCTTTTTGTGTCAATTGATAATCCCTAAAGTATTCACGTTGATCCAACGTGTCTCCCGTAACATAATTGAATGGGGTTTTCTCAGGATTATCAAAGTAGTACATAATATCTTTCACATAATGAGCATCGAGGGTTTTAGTAGGTTCCCCATCTCCATGAGTAGCAAGTAAACCTATTTTTTTGGTATTTCGTGTTCCATATCCCTAACTAAAGATAGAGAACAACTTAGAACAGCAAATAAAATCTACTTAGTGATAAAGCAAACAAGCACACACGAGAATATTCACCCCACGCTATAACTCCCCGGCAACGGCGCCAGAAAAGGTCTTGATAACCCACAGGTATAGGGGATCAATTGTAGCCTCTTTAAATAAGTAAGAGTGTCAAACCCAATGAGGAGCTCAAGGTAGAACAAATATTCCCGCAAGTTCTGTCGACAACCGATACAAATACGCACGCTTGACGTTCGCTTTACCTAAAATAAGTATGAAACTAGAAGTACTTTGTAGGTGTTGTTGGATAGGTTTGCAAGAATATAAAGAGCACGTAAATAAAAACTAGGGGCTGTTTAGATAAAGAAGCAATAAAGTTAGTATAGCAAGTGTGGAAAAGTGGTGGTAGGAGTTGTGAAATTGTCCCTAAGCAATTGACTACTTTACTAGACCGATAGCAAGTTTTATGTGGGAGAGGCCACTGCTAGCATCCACAACTACTAACGTTCATTCAGGTAAAACCCAACCATAGCATTAAGATATATTGGTCCCCCTTCAATCCCGTATGCATCAATTTCTATGCTAGGTTGAAGCTTTTGTCACTCTTGCCCTGCAATACATAGTCCCATCAACATACAACTAACCTTATGTCGTGATCCACACGCGCGCTCATATGATGGGCACCAAAGGACAGCAACATAACCACAAGAAAATTAAACCAATCATAGCAATTCACCAATTACCGATAGGACAATGAAAATCTACTCAAACATCATAGGATGGCAACACATCATTGGATAATAATATGAAGCATAAAGCACCATGTTCAAGTAGAGGGTACAGCGGGTTGCGGGAGAGTGGAGCGCTATAGATAGATGGGGGAAGGTGATGGAGATGTTGGTGAAGATGATGGAGGTGTTGGTGTAGATCATGGTGATGATGATGGCCCCGGCGGTGTTCTGGCGCCACCGGGAGAGAGGTGGAGAGAGCCCCCCTTCTTCTTATTATTCCTTGACCTTCTCCCTAGATGGGAGAAGGGTTTCCCCTCTGGTCCATGGTCTCCATGGCATGGGAGGGGTGAGAGCCCCTCCGAGATTGGATTTGTCTCTCTGTTTCTGTGTTTTGATTATGCCCTTTCACCGTTTCTTATATATCCGGAGATCCGTAACTCCGATTGGATTGAAACCTTCAACATAATTTGTTTCCGGATATTAGCTTTCTTGTGGCAAAAGAAGAGTAGCAACCGCCTTACGGGGTGTCCACGAGGGTCAGGGGCGCGCCCACCCCCTGGGGCGTGCCCTCCTGCCTCATGGGCCCCTCGAGCATCGTCTCGCGTTGATTCTTCTTCCGAAAAACCATAAATATTCCAAAAATGTTCTCCGTCTATTTTTATCCCGTTTGGACTCCGTTTGATATGGGTTTTATGCAAAACAAAAAACATGCAACAAAGAGGAACTGGCACTAGGCACTGGATCAATATGTTAGTCCCAAAAATAGTATAAAAAGTTGCCAGAAGTATGTAAAAGTTGTATAATATTGGCATGGAACAATCCAAAATTATAGATACGACGGAGACGTATCAATGAGCACTTGAATTTGTGGAGCATACCCACAAGACCTTTTCTGATCAGCAGCTGTCCTCTTGACTGTCTCTACAATCAGACTCATCACCTTGAATTTTCGAGGAACATCAAAAATGTGTAGCAAATTGATTGAATGTCCTCTTATCATCCTGTGATCTCTAGATTTGGGCAATAGAGTATGCCTCAGGATGGTGTTGATAGTAGGCAGATGAGATAGCAAGTATTTCACAGAGCCCAACTTATGAGTTTCCAGGGCTTCATCAGGAATTTCCTTATACATACTTGCCATTGAGTTGTGGTCTTTCTTCTTCTTGGCATACACATCCAAGTCATCCTCATGAGCTTCTCGGGCATTTATCAACTTGGCCCATTCATCAACAGTTGATTGGTACCTTGTACCTTCAGACATCCATACTATCCTTCCATCTGGATAGAAATGAGCAGTGGAGTAGAATTGCATGATCAGCTCATCATTCCACTTAGTGAGATTTTGTCCAACAAACTTGTCAACTCCACAAGCCTTGAAGCTATCATATACTCCTGGGAAATGATATTCATTCTCTCTGATGTATGTCCAATCAACCCATCTCATATCACAGACAATTGGCTTCTTGTCAAGCAGAATGGCCTCTTAGAAGTCTTGTTGTTCTTTGTGTGGAACTTGTAATCCACAACAGTTATCCTTCTCACAGCATAAGGATCACTCTTCCTCCAAAGTCTCAGAACTGCATCTTTCCTGATGCTCATGTCCTCTGTCACTGGATGAGTGTCATTGTGGTCTAGGATCTTTGGTTTGAGCTTCCTCAACACTTGGGCTTCAGCATCTTCTTCAGTAGCTTCAGGCACTGGGGCCTTGTTCTTCTCTTCAGCAGGGATGTTTCTTGTGCTTCTCTTGGGTGCAGACTTGGTGGTTTGAGTAGCAGCTTTGGGAGCAGATTTGGGCTTAGGAGCAGCCCCTAACTTGATTGCATCTCCCATAAGCTTTTGGGATTTGGGTGCTGGTGCAGCATCCTCTTCCTCTTTGGAATCTCTCACCATTGTTGACTTTCCAAGAACTTTAGCAGTAGTGGTTCTTGCCCTCTTCTTCTTCTTGTCATCACCAGCTGCTTCACCATCATCAGATTCTAATGTGAATTTCATGGTTTGTCCTGTTGCAACTTTTCTTGGCTTGGATGTTGGAATTCTCCTTACTGGTGATTTCTTGTTCAACCCAGGCTTTGTTGAAGCAGCAGTGCCATACTCCTTCTTCATCACCTTCTTCTTTGAGGTGGCAGTATCCTCAGCTGCAACATAATCCTCATCCTCAGAGTCTAAGGTTCTCTTCTTTCTTGCTCTAGTGGCTGCCTTGGGCAAGTTACTTGGTGTGCTCCTGCCGCCCTCATCATAGCTTCTTGAGGTACTAGTGCCCTCACTCATTTGCACTTGCTCTTCAGACTTATTCTGGCTATCACTTTGGTCAGACATCTTGGCAAGCAAATTGACAGCAAACCCTATGAATGGATATAGATGAGGTAGAGTAGATGAGCATCACAAAGTACAAAGATTTTGCAAAACAAATGAGTCAAAAACTTAGTTTTAGTTCTCTATAGAAATGATCTCGGAGCTACCGAATTGATAAACTCGGTGATACCGAAGCAACATTTGGAACCTAAACTAGTGAACTCGGTAACACCGAGTCACAGTTTGATGGCACCAAGATTGCTAGGGTTTCACAGAGAATTGAACTCGGTCACACCGATTTGCAGTTTTCGGTCAGACTGAAAAGCGCATGTGCAATGGCCTAAGCCAAATCGGCGAGACCAATTTCTACGATTCGGTCGGTCCGAGATGAGTTGGGCGGAGAACTAACCCTAAAATTTTCGAATCAAACTAGGCCTAAGGAAGTTTTCACTGGATAGATAGATTTCATTCGTGGCAAGAATCATGGGATTGTCCTCGTGCTTAGAATCGGAGGTAAATAGACAGCACAAGGGGTCGAACACATACCCTAGTTCGGCGAGTGTTCTCTATGGCGGCGACGGCAGAGCAGATTCCATCGATGGTGGCAGAAACCAGCGGCGGGAGGTCGCTGGCGGCGAGGAGGTGATCCGGAGACCCGAGGAGGCAAAGCAGGACACGCGCGGGCTAAGGGGTTTTGAAGAAATTTCCAAAATCTCACCCGTGGGTATATATATCCCGACCCTGTCGGTGTGACCGAGTGGAACAACTCGGTGGCACCGAGATTGCAGAATCGCAAGCGGTTGTTGTAGCTCGATGTGACCGAAGTGTTCAAATCAGTTGCACAGAGATGAAAACCTAGATCAACTTAGTGAACTCGGTTTGATCGAAATGGATGACTCGGTCAGACCGAAATGCACAAAAAGGTTTTGTAAGTTTAAGTCTATGATGAATCAGGGACTCCGAGTGCTCCTCACACAGAGTGGTTCAAATCTGACTTGATCAAACTTTGTGATGTAGCATGAATAGAGTTAGAGACGAGAAAAGCATAGATAGCTAGAGAAGGTTCTTAGGCATTCTTGTCCATCCACTTGGCAAAAGAGAAATAGCCAAACAATCAAAGCAACAAGTGGATGTCCTCGAATGAGCAAAATATGCAACCAACATGCTCACACAATAAAATGGCAAATGAAATATGTGGCAAAGCATGCACAATCACTCTAGCATCTATCAAGCAATTTGCGATGACTAGGTCATCTATATATGAGTATATTGACTTAGGAATGAAATGAGAACATTTGATCATAGGTCATACTCATCGTTTAAGCACAAGTGGGGTTACCACTTTTACATAAAGCATTTTGTGTTCACACCATTAGAGTTGCTTTAACTCAAGTCTTAGAGTAAAGCTCCCCCTAGATGTGATATCCCCCCTAAGAGGGATGAACTAACCTTGGGTTTTGTCGATGATGACTTCATGTAGGTGTTGAAGATGTGGATGCTTAATGTTGATGTAGATCATTCAGAGCTATCCATTGGAGTGAGTTGCACTTTCAATACCTACGCGGGTTAGTCCCACAAGGAACAAACAAGGATATCCACAGACATAGAGTGATGCACACACAAAATGATGTCCATGAAAGCATTAGGTTACCTTGTACCTTGTCTTACCAACAAGAGGGTTTGTAACTCCTTGACCTAGTGCGAGATGTGGAAGTTTTTTGCACTTGTTCTTGCCAAAATGATATGAGTGAAGTGTGTTGCCGGAGTCACCCTCAAGAACTCTCTAGTTCTTCTTCTTAGGGATCCACATCATCTTGATGGGAATCCTTGGGATTGTAGTCGTACTTGGTGAAGTAGAACTTGATGTAGTCTTGGGAACCCACTTGACCAAGGCCTTGGGAGCTTCTTCAAATGCATCAATCTCCTCTTGAAGCTTATCCTTGCCTTTTTGCTTGTGGTCTTGTGGTGGAAGATCATCTTGAGCTTGTGTTCCTTGGAAAGAAGTAGGATCATACTTCTCTTATTGAGGAACAAACTTTGTCTTGGGGTATTGATCTTCTTCCCACTCAACTCCATTGGCATTGAACTTTTGTTCAAAACCAACACCTTGATTCTTCCGGTGCCTTCCTTGCTTGCGTACAATTTCCTCAAATTGCTTACTTTCGGCAAGGCTCTTGTAAACACCTTTCTCTATAATTCCCTTCAATAAGCTATTTTCTTGCTCAAGTGTACCTTGGATAAGAGAATCATTAGTGGAATCAAGAGATCTACTAGAAGCAACAACATTGGATTTATCATGATTACTGTTACTACTAGAAGAAGAATCTTTCTTACATTTGTTGCTAGATTTAACTTGTGGCATGCAAGTAGACAAGAGTAAACGCTTGGCAATGTAAGAAGAACTTTTCTTGCAAAGATCATCATTGATTTCCTTTAAAAACTCATGCTCTTGCTCAAGGTTGAGCTTTTCAAAGCGTAACTTCTCATGAGTCTTTAAAAGTTCTCGATGATCTTCCAAGGTAGTTTCATGAGCTAACTTAAGAGTATTTAGCTCCTTAGTTAGAAGCTCAATCTTCTCCTTATCATTGTCATTCGCTTTATCTTGATTAGCATGATTAATTGACGTTTTATCATAGTATTCATCACTAGAGTTGTCAACAAGTAAATCATCATCACCTAACAAATCATCTTCATCACTATTGAAATCAACATACTCGGGGTGTGATACCTTTGGGCCTTTAGCCATGAATCATCTTCCAATCCTTCATTTGGTGAGTCAAATATGTCGTAGGAGTTGGTTGACACAAGTGCTAGACCGGTAACACCTTCATCTTGAGTATATTCGGAGTCGGAGTGATAACTTCTCTCGGAGTGATGGTCGGAGTCGGAGCCGGATACCCATTCACCAACGTGAGCTTGATGTCTTCGTTTTGTGTAGCTCTTTGATGATTTGTCCTTACTTTCCAAATCCTTGCTTCTCCGGGAGGGTCTTCGTTCATAACGATCATCTCTACTCCTTCTCTCTCTTGGTGGTGATTCCTCTCTTCTACTTCTTCTTTTAGATGAATCTTCTCTCCTTTTGTAGGGAGCCGTACACTCATTGGAGTAGTGTCCGGGTCTTCCACAATTGTAGCAATTACGTTCACGACTCAAAGATCTTTTGTCATTGCAGGACCTTGACTTGGAACTCTTTCCTTGCTTCTACTCTTGTAGAACTTGTTGAAGTTTTTCACCATTAAGCTTAATTCTTCATTGAGGGTTTGTTTCTCACTTGATGATGTAGGAGCATCACATGAGGCTTTGTAAGCACCACTTGACCTGTTGTGAAGCTCTTCTTTATCCGTGAGTGACATCTCATGAGCAACAATTCTTGCAATGACTTCCATTGGCTTGAGATCTCTGTAATTTGGCATCATTTGGATCAATGTGCACATGGTATCATATTTTCCATCCAAGGCTCTTAGGATCTTCTTGATGATGAATCTATCGGTTATCTCTTCACTTCCTAAGCTGGCAATCTCATTTGTGATGAGAGCAAACCTAGAGTACATTTCAGCGACACGTTCACCATCCTTCATTTTGAACTTGTCAAGTTGACTTTGAAGCACATCCAATTTGGATTCCTTGACGGAGTCGGTACCTTCGTGCATATCAATCAAAGTATCCCAGATTTCCATTGCATTCTCAAGGCGGCTGATTTTGTTGAATTCTTAGGGGCACAATCTGTTGAAGATAATATCACAAGCTTGAGCGTTGTATTGCAGCATCTTCAACTCTTCTGCGGTAGCTTCATGGTTCGGTTCTCTCCCATCGAAGAATTCACCTTGCAAGCCAATACACACAATAGCCCAAACGGCGGGGTTATGTCCAAGAATATGTATTTTCATCTTATGCTTCCAACTAGCAAAATTAGTACCATCAAAGTAAGGACCTCTACGATGGTAATTTCCCTCAGTAGGCGCCATACTCTCCTAGGTTGTGAAACCAAGGCTATGATCACCAAAAGCTATGGAAATCAAGGCAAATGGAGACCGTAGCTCTGATACCACTTGTAGGATCGGAAGTATGTCTAGAGGGGGGTGATTAGACTACTTGACCAAATAAAAATCTAGCCTTTTCCCAATTTTAGTTCTTGGCAAATTTTAGCAACTTAGCACAAGTCAAGCAATCAACCTACACATGCAATTCTAAGAGAATAGCAGCGGAATGTAAATCATTGCATATGAAGGTAAAGGGGAGGAGTTTGGAGGGAGCAAACGCAATGTTGACGCGGAGATTTTTGGCATGGTTCCGATAGGTGGTGCTATCGTACATCCATGTTGATGGAGACTTCAACCCACGAAGGGTAACGGCTACACGAGTCCACGGAGTCTCCACCCATGAAGGGTCCACGAAGAAGCAACCTTGTCTATCCCACCATGGCCATTGCCCACGAAGGACTTGCCTCACTAGGGTAGATCTTCACGAAGTAGGCGATCTCCTTGCCCGTACAAACTCCTTGGTTCAACTCCACAATCTTGACAGAGGCTCCCAAGTGACACCTAACCAATCTAGGAGACACCACTCTCCAAAAGGTAATAGATGGTGTGATGTTGATGAACTCCTTGCTCTTGTGCTTCAAATGATAGTTTCCCCAACACTCAACTCTCTCTCATAGGATTGGATTTGGTGGAAAGATGATTTGAGTGGAAAGCAACTTGGGGAAGGCTAGAGGTCAAGATTCATATGGTTGGATTGGAATATCTTGGCCTCAACACATGAGTAGGTGGTTCTCTCTCAAAAAATGAATGCTGGAAGCGTAGTCATGTTCTGATGGCTTCCCCCACGAATGAGGAGAGGGTGGAGGGGTATATATAGCCTTCACACAAAATCTAACCGTTACACACAAGTTACCAAACTCGATGGGACCGAATCAGAAAACTCGATCGGGCCGATTTAGTTCATAATGTGGCCATTAGGTATTTCGATGGGACCGACATGTCAACTCGGTGGGACCGATTTCATTAGGGTTAGGGCATAACGTAATCTTGGTGAGACCAATTACACAAACTCGGTGGGACCAACTTTGGTAATAAGCTAACCAGAGAGTTGGTTAGGCAAACT
This sequence comes from Triticum dicoccoides, assembly GCF_002162155.2. Lineage (NCBI taxonomy): Eukaryota > Viridiplantae > Streptophyta > Magnoliopsida > Poales > Poaceae > Triticum > Triticum dicoccoides. The sequence goes on from NC_041391.1 coordinate 305,355,190, forward strand.
CGGTGGGACCGATTCGCTCATCTCGGTGGGACCGAAACATTACGAAAGGGAAACAACGAGTTTGCATTGCGAACTCGGTGGGACCGATCGCTCATCTCGGTTAGACCAAAATGTTACAAAGGGAAACAGGGAGTTTGCAAATCCCATCTTGGTGAGACCGAGATCCCTATCGGTTAGACCGAAGTGACTAGGGTTTCTGGTAGTGGCTATGTCAAATGAACTCGGTGGTGCCGGATAGATCAAATTGATGGGGCCGAGTTTGACTTTTGGTTTGGGACATATGCGGATATGAGAAAGTGGTTGAGGGCTTTGGAGCATATCACTAAGCATTTTGAGCAAGCAAGCCATTAAGCAACACCTCATCATCTTTTAGTGGTATTGGCTTTTCCTATAGACTCAATGTGATCTTGGATCACTAAAAGTAAAATGTAGAGTCTTGAGCTTTTAGAGCTTGAGCCAATCCTTTGTCCTTAGCATTTTGAGGGGTCCACATTCCTAATCCATGTCATGCCAATCATTGAACTTTCCTAAAATATTCATCTTGAAATAGCATTAGTTCAATGAGCTATATGTTGTTAATCATTACCAAAACCACCCAGGGATAGTTGCACTTTCAGTTATATTACTTTTTAACATAAGAAACATCTTCCAAGAAAAATAGTTCCGTTAGGGGTTCCTTTTCTTAGGTTGGGCTTGTATCTGAAGTATAGCCGCTTATTATGCTTTATTCCGAAAACATCCTGTCGAATATGTGCCGCCCAAATATTCTCTTAAGAATGCTAGCTTCTGTCTTCACCCATCTGAGGTACAGCGCCGGATAACCCGGTTGTAACAATCATAGAGGTGCTCCCTTTACACCCTAGCCGAACAATCGGGGACGTAGGGTATAAGCACAGGAGCGAGGCAACCCGGCTTGGCAAAAACTTAAGTCATAGAGGTGCATAAAATGGCAGAAACAACAGATAGTACGGACACAAGAAGCTTTTAAGCTTTGTAATAAAATGCTTCTTTCAAAAGAAGCCCCCATGTATGGTGGGATGTATACATTTGAAGATGCGTACCCCCAACAATGAGGTTTATCTGAACATACAATATAAGAAGGGAGGGTTAAAGAGGGTAAAAAGAAAAAGAAAATGGAAAGACGAAACCTAATTTTTAACTTAGACATGAGGGGGCCGAAATATGCGTAAAATCTCCAGAGCCGGGCGGCGTTCCATGGGTTCGGCTCATGGCTATTATCCTCCGCATTGCAAAGGCGATAGGCTCCTCCAGTAAGGACTTCATCGATAATGAAGGGGCCCTCCCATTTGGGTTTGAGCTTATCCTTTTTCTTCTCCGGGAGGCGTAGAACAAGTTCTCCAACATTATATGTTTTAGCCCGCACTTCTCTGCTTTGGTAACGCCTGGCCTGTTATTGATAAAATGTGCAACGGGCCTTAGCTACATCGCGCTCCTCTTCTAGTCCATCCAGGTCATCCTGCCGATCAAGTTCGGCTTGTTTCTCTTCGTACATGCGCACTCTAGGTGAGTCATGAATAATATTGCAGGGTAATACGGCTTCAACGCCGTACACCATAAAGAAGGGTGTGTATCCGGTCGTTTGATTGGGTGTCGTCCGGAGTCCCCAGAGTACGGAATCGAGTTCCTCAACCCAGTGCTTATCCGATTCTCGTAAAGAGCACACAAGTCTTGGTTTGATACCACTCATGATCAGACCATTGGCCCGTTCGACTTGGCCGTTCGTTTGGGGGTGGTATATGGATGCATAGTCGAGTTTAATGCCCAACTTGGCGCACCAGGTTTTCACCTCATCAGTTGTGAAGTTAGAGCCATTGTCGATGATGATACTGTGCGGGACACCATAACGGTGGACTACGCCTGATATAAAATCGATCACTGGTCCGGCCTTAGCTGTTTTAACTGGTTTGGCTTCTATCCATTTAGTGAATTTATCCACCATGACCAATAGGTATTTCTTTTTGTGGCTTCCCCCTTTAAGGGGTCCGACCATGTCAAGCCCACAGACCACAAAGGGCCAAGTAATGGGGATTGTTCTTAATGTGGTGGGAGGCATGTGGCTCTGATTGGCGAAGAGTTGGCAGCCCATGCAGCATTGGACAAGGTCTTGAGCATCAGCTCGAGTCATAGGCCAGAAAAAGCATGTCTGAAACGCCTTGCTTACAAGGGTGCGTGCTGCAGCGTGATGACTGCCGAGACCGGCATGTATCTCTGCCAAGAGCTGCCTTCCCTCCTCTTCGGAGATACACTTTGAAGGACTCCAGTTGTACTTCTTTTATATAGTTCGCCTTCGTGTACTTTGAAGGATTTGCAGCGCCGAACTATGCATCGCGCTTCATTTTGATCGTCAGGGAGCTCTTGCCTATTGAGGTAGGCCAAGTAAGGTTCGGTCCAAGGGGCGATAACAACCATGATCTCATGAGCGGAGGGTGTTATCTCGATATCTGAACCCCCGATGTTGTCCGCATTGTGTTCGACGGCTGGGGGTGTGATCAGGTCTACATTGCCTTCGCCGCTCTCACCTTGCCACACCACGGAAGGCTTGAAAAGCCATTCCACAAAGGTGTTGGGTGGCACGGGGTCACGTTTAGCGCCCATACGAGCAAGGATGTCAGCTGCCTGATTACTTTCCCGGGCGACATGATGGAACTCAAGTCCGTTGAACCGAGTGGACATTTTCAATATGGTGTTTCGATATGCCATCATTTTCGGGTCCTTCGCGTCAAACTCTCCGTTGACCTGTGAAATTGCGAGGTTCGAATCACCGCGCACCTCCAAGCGTTGTATGCCCATGGAGACAGCCATACGAAGACCGTGCAGTAGCGCCTCATACTCGACTGCATTACTAGAGTCTGTATACATGCTTTGTAACTCAGTGGGGGATGTGAGGATTACACCAGCCCCCAGTCCGGCCAGCATTTTGGAGCCATCAAAGTACATGACCCAATTAGAATAGGAGTTGTACTCTTTAGGGAGTTCGGCTTCCACCCAATCGGCTATAAAGTCGGCCAACACCTAGGATTTAATAGCCCGGCATGGCTTGTATATGATTTCGAATGGTAATAGCTCGATGGCCCACTTTGCTATATGCCCCGTGGTGTCTCTGTTATTAATGATGTCATTCAGTGGCACCTCGAATGCCACTGTGATTGAACACTCTTGAAAGTAGTGTCGAAGTTTGCGAGACACCATAAAGACTATGTAGGCTATCTTCTGATAGTGCGGGTATCAGGATTTGCTAGGTGTAAGGACCTCTAATACATAGTAAACGGGTTTTTGGGTGGGGAAAATTTATGTCCCTCCTCCCCTCGTTCGACGACGAGGATGACGCTTACTACTTGGTTGGTTGCCGCAATGTATAATAACATAGGCTCTCCAACGCCAGGTGCTGCCAAGATTGGGTTGCTTGCAAGAAGGGCTTTTATTTCTTCCAATCTGGTTGTGGCTGTGTCCGTCCACTTGAAGTTATCTGTATGGCGCAGTAGCTTGTATAATGGCAATGCCTTTTCTCCTAATTTGGAGATAAATCGACTCAAAGCCGCTACACATACAACTAATTTCTGGATAGTTCTGTTTGCATGGCCAATTGAGACAGAGCTCGGATTTTGTGACGCCCCCGATTTAATTGTACACTAATCATGCACGCAAACGTGTACGATCAAGATCAGGGACTCACGGGAAGATATCACAACACAACTCTAAAACATAAATAAGTCATACAAGCATCATAATACAAGCCAAGGGCCTCGAGGGCTCGAATACAAGTGCTCGATCATAGACGAGTCAGCGGAAGCAACAATATCTGAGTACAGACATAAGTTAAACAAGTTTGCCTTAAGAAGGCTAGCACAAACTGGGATACAGATCGAAAGAGGCGCAGGCCTCCTGCCTGGGATCCTCCTAACTACTCCTGGTCGTCGTCAGCGGCCTGCACGTAGTAGTAGGCACCTCCAGTGAGTAGGAATCATCGTCGACAGTGGCGTCTGGCTCCAGGGCTCCAGCATCTGGTTGTGACAACCAGGTAGAAGGGAAAGGGGAAAAGAGGGAGAAAAGCAACCGTGAGTACTCATCCAAAGTACTCGCAAGCAAGGAGCTACACTACATATGCATGGGTATATGTGTAAAAGGCCATATCGGTGGACTGAACTGCAGAATGCCAGAATAAAAGGGGGATAGCTAATCCTGTCGAAGACTACGCTTCTGGCAGCCTCCGTCTTGCAGCATGTAGAAGAGAGTAGACTGAAGTCCTCCAAGTAGCATCTCCAAGTAGCATCTTCAGTAGCATCGCATAACATAAACCTACCCGGCGATCCCCTCCTCTTCGCCCTGTAGAAAAGCGATCACCGGGTTGTCTGTGGAACTTGGAAGGGTGTGTTTTATTAAGTATCTGGTTCTAGTTGTCATAAGGTCAAGGTACAACTCCAAGTCGTCCTGTTACCGAAGATCACGGCTATTCGAATAGATTAACTTCCCTGCAGGGGTGCACCAACTTACCCAACACGCTTGATCCCATTTGGCCGGACACACTTTCCTGGGTCATGCCCGGCCGCGGAAGATCAACACGTCGCAGCCCCACCTAGGCACAACAGAGAGGTCAGCACGCCGGTCTAAACCTAAGCGCACAGGGGTCTGGGCCCATCGCCCTTAGCACACCTGCACGTTGCGTACGCGGCCGGTGAGCAGACCTAGCAACCTCCATTACAAAGGAAGTTGCGTTAACGCAGTCCAACCCGGCGCGCGCCACTCAGTCGCTGATGTCACGAAGTGCTTCGGCTGATACCACGACGCCGGGATACCCATAACTACTCCCGCGTAGATGGTTAGTGCGTATAGGCTCGTAGCCAACTCAGATCAAATACCAAGATCTCGTTAAGCGTGTTAAATATTTGGGAACGCCGACCAGGGCCAGGCCCACCTGTCTCCTAGGTGGTCTCAACCTGCCCTGCCGCTCTGCCACAAAGTAACAGTCGGGGGCCGTCGGGAACCCAGGCCCACCTCTACCGGGATGGAGCCACCTGCCCCTTCAGCCCCCATCTCCGAACAGTATCACAGGTAATGTAACTGTGTAAAGTATATCGTATATGCCCGTGATCACCTCCCGAAGTGATCACGGCCCAGTAGTATAGCATGGCAGACGGACAAGAGTGTAGGGCCACTGATGGAACACTAGCATCCTATACTAAGCAGTAGGATAGCAGGTAATGGTAACAACAGTAGTAGCAAGGACAGGCTATGCATCAGGATAGGAATAACGGAAAGCAGTAACATGCTACACTACTCTAATGCAAGCAGTATAGAGAAAAGAGTAGGCGATATCTGGTGATCAAAGGGGGGGCTTGCCTGGTTGCTCAGACAAGGAGGGGTCGTCGGTGACGTAGTCGACCACAGGGGGATCAGCATCGGTCTCGGAGTCTACCGGAAAGGAGTAACGGAGGGGAACACAATAAATAACAGAGCAATCAAATGTAAAACAAAGCAAGACGCGGCAATGCATTGTGCTAGGGGTGACCTATTGTAGGGATAGGCGATACCGGTGAAGGGGGAAACATCCGGGAAAATATCCCCGGTGTTTCGTGTTTTCGGGCAGAGGAGCCGGAGGGGGAAAGTTGCGAGTTTGATATGTTAGGGGTGCGTGGCGGACGAACGGACTGCGTATCCGGATTCGTCCCGTCGTTCTGAGCAACTTTCATGTACAAAGTTTTTCCATCTGAGCTACGGTTTATTTTATATTAATTTTAAAAGATTTAATCATTTTTAGATTTATCAGAAATTAATTTAATTCGAAAACGTTTATTGCGTCATCATGACGTCAACGGTCAGCGTTGACCGTTGACCGGTCAAACAAGGCAGTGGGGCCCAACTGTCATTCACTGTTTACCTAATCAAATAATTAAGGCTATTTAACAGTGTTAATTAGATTAACTAACAGGATTAACCAACTTAATTAATTATCTTAACTAATTAATTATTATTTTTACTATTATTTTTATTCTTTTTTAAAAAAAAGTTCCAGGGGGTGGGGCCCCTTTGTCATAGGCCCCAAGGGGCCTAGCGGGTTCGAGCGCTATCGGGCGGGCGTTGGGCGCTGGGTGCGGGCACCCATCGAGGGTGAGGGCGAGGCCGTGGCCTCGGTTGGGCACGCTCGCGTGGCAGGGGGGGCCTCGGCCAGGTGGCGTGGTGGCCGGCAGGTTGGCCGCGGGGCAGATGCGGGCCGCCGCTAGCAAGGTCAGGCGGAGGCGGGTGCGGCCAGGGGGCAGCGCGGGCGCGTGGCCACGCACGGGCGAGGGGCGACGGCGAGTGAGCGTGTGCGCGTGCGGAGCACGGCGACCGCGACGACGGGGAGAGAGGGAGAGGCCAGGGGGTGCTCATGGCGCGGAGTAGGGTTCGGGGCTGCGGGCTCGGCGGAGGTCGGGGAGGTCCGACGAGGGAGAGGATGAGGACGAAGTCGGCGGTGGTGGCACGGGCTCCGGGCGGCGGTGTCCAATCGGTGAGGGGCGGCGTGGATCAATCTGGCGGCTTCGGGGTTGGTGACGGGGCGAGGCGACGATGGAGAGGACGGCGACGTCGGGCGCGGTGGGGGCTTAGTGCTGCGAGTCGGGGAGGAGGACGAGGAAGCGAGGTCGGGCCGGCGAGTCG